>NW_025745902.1:197500-225000 GCF_021184085.1 Oncorhynchus gorbuscha | reverse complement strand
CACTACTATAGACCAGACCACTACTATAGACCAGAACACTACTATAGACCAGACCACTACTTTAGACCAGACCAGACCACTACTATAGACCAGACCAGAACACTACTAGAGACCAGACCAGAACACTACTATAGACCAGACCAGACCACTACTATAGACCAGACCAGACCACTACTATAGACCAGACCAGACCACTACTATAGACCAGACCAGAACACTACTATAGACCAGACCAGAACACTACTATAGACCAGACCAGACCACTACTATAGACCAGACCACTACTATAGACCAGACCACTACTATAGACCAGAACACTACTATAGACCAGAACACTACTATAGACCAGACCACTACTATAGACCAGAACACTACTATAGACCAGAACACAACTATAGACCAGACCAGAACACTACTATAGACCAGACCACTACTATAGACCAGAACACTACTATAGACCAGAACACTACTATAGACCAGACCACTACTATAGACCAGACCACTACTATAGACCAGACCACTACTATAGACCAGACCACTACTATAGACCAGACCACTACTATAGACCAGACCACTACTATAGACCAGACCACTACTATAGACCAGACCACTACTATAGACCAGACCACTACTATAGACCAGACCACTACTATAGACCAGACCAGAACACTACTATAGACCAGACCAGAACACTACTATAGACCAGACCACTACTATAGACCAGACCACTACTATAGACCAGACCAGAACACTACTATAGACCAGACCAGAACACTACTATAGACCAGAACACTACTATAGACCAGAACACTACTATAGACCAGAACACTACTATAGACCAGAACACTACTATAGACCAGACCACTACTATAGACCAGACCACTACTATAGACCAGACCACTACTATAGACCAGACCACTACTATAGACCAGACCACTACTATAGACCAGACCAGAATACTACTATAGACCAGAACACTACTATAGACCAGACCACTACCATAGACCAGACCACTACCAAAGACCAGACCACTACCAAAGACCAGACCACTACTATAGACCAGACCACTACTATAGACCAGACCACTACTATAGACCAGACCACTACTATAGACCAGACCACTACTATAGACCAGACCACTACTATAGACCAGACCACTACTATAGACCAGACCACTACTATAGACCAGACCACTACTATAGACCAGACCACTACTATAGACCAGACCACTACTTTAGACCAGACCACTACTATAGACCAGACCACTACTATAGACCAGACCACTACTATAGACCAGACCACTACTATAGACCAGACCACTACCATAGACCAGACCACTACCACTACCAAAGACCAGACCACTACTATAGACCAGACCACTACTATAGACCAGACCACTACTATAGACCAGACCACTACTATAGACCAGACCACTACTATAGACCAGACCACTACTATAGACCAGACCACTACTATAGACCAGACCACTACTATAGACCAGACCACTACTATAGACCAGACCACTACTATAGACCAGACCACTACTATAGACCAGACCACTACTATAGACCAGACCACTACTATAGACCAGACCACTACTATAGACCAGACCACTACTATAGACCAGCCCAGAACACTATTATGGACTACAACACTACTATAGACTAGACCAGAACACTGCTACAGTCACCACCACACGGTCGATAGTAAACACACACGTTACCCCCAGTCACCACCACACAGTCCATAGTAAACACACACGTTACCCCCAGTCACCACCACACGGTCGATAGTAAACACACACGTTACCCCCAGTCACCACCACACAGTCCATAGTAAACACACACGTTACCCCCAGTCACCACCACACAGTCCATAGTAAACACACACGTTACCACCAGTCACCACCACACAGTCCATAGTAAACACACACACGTAACTCCCAGTCACCACCACACAGTCCATAGTAAACACACATGTTACCCCCAGTCACCACCACACAGTCACCACCACACAGTCACCACCACACAGTCACCACCACACAGTCCATAGTAAACACACACGTTACCCCCCAGTCACCACCACACAGTCCATAGTAAACACACACCCCCAGTCACCACCACACAGTCACCACCACACAGTCACCACCACACAGTCCATAGTAAACACACACGTTACCCCCAGTCACCAACAGTCACCACCACACAGTCACCACCACACAGTCACCACCACACAGTCACCACCACACAGTCCATAGTAAACACACGTTACCCACAGTCACCACCACAGTCACCACCACACAGTCACCACCACACAGTCCATAGTAAACACACACACACGTCCCCCACCCACCACACAGTCCACCACCACACGTTACCCACAGTCACCACACACAGTCCATAGTAAACACACACACACGTTACCCACAGTCACCACCACACAGTCCATAGTAAACACACACACACACGTTACCCACAGTCACCACCACACAGTCCATAGTAAACACACACACACGTTACCCCCAGTCACCACCACACAGTCCATCACATAGTCCATAGTAAACACACACACGTAAACACACACACGTCAACCCACAGTAACCCACCACCATCACACAGTCCATAGTAAACACCACACACATAGTCCATAGTAGTCACCACCACACAGTCCATAGTAAACACACACACCCACAGTCACCATCACAGTCCATAGTAAACACACACATTTACCCACAGTCATCATCACATAGTCCATAGTAAACACACACGTGTTACCCCCAGTCACCACCACACAGTCCATAGTAAACACACACGTTACCCACAGTCACCACCACACAGTCCATAGTAAACACACACGTTACCCAAAGTCATCATCACATAGTCCATAGTAAACACACACGTTACCCACAGTCACCACCACACAGTCCATAGTAAACACACACACACACACGTTACCCACAGTCACCACCACACAGTCCATAGTAAACACACACACACACCACCACACAGTCACCATCACATAGTCCATAGTAAACACACACACGTAACCCACAGTCACCATCACATAGTCCATAGTAAACACACACACGTAACCCACAGTCACCATCACATAGTCCATAGTAAACACACACGTTACCCACAGTCACCACCACACAGTCCATAGTAAACACACACGTTACCCACAGTCACCATCACACAGTCCATAGTAAACACACACATTTACCCACAGTCATCATCACATAGTCCATAGTAAACACACACGTTACCCACAGTCATCACATAGTCCATAGTAAACACACACACGTTACCCCCAGTCACCACCACACAGTCCATAGTAAACACACACGTTACCCAAAGTCACCACCACACAGTCCATAGTAAACACACACGTTACCCAAAGTCATCATCACATAGTCCATAGTAAACACACACACGTTACCCCCAGTCACCACCACACAGTCCATAGTAAACACACACATTACCCACAGTCACCACCACACAGTCCATAGTAAACACACACGTTACCCACAGTCATCATCACACAGTCCATAGTAAACACACACATTACCCACAGTCACCACCACACAGTCCATAGTAAACACACACAGTCACCACCACACAGTCCATAGTAAACACACACATTACCCACAGTCACCACCACACAGTCACCACCACACAGTCACCACCACACAGTCACCACCACACAGTCCATAGTAAACACACACGTTACCCCCAGTCACCACCACACAGTCCATAGTAAACACACACATTACCCACAGTCACCACCACACAGTCCATAGTAAACACACACATTACCCACAGTCACCATCACATAGTCCATAGTAAACACACACACACACGTAACCCACAGTCACCATCACCACACAGTCACCACCACACAGTCCATAGTAAACACACACATTACCCACAGTCACCATCACATAGTCCATAGTAAACACACACATTACCCACAGTCACCATCACCACACAGTCCATAGTAAACACACACGTTACCCACAGTCATCATCACATAGTCCATAGTAAACACACACATTACCCACAGTCACCATCACCACACAGTCCATAGTAAACACACACACGTTACACACAGTCATCATCACATAGTCCATAGTAAACACACACATTACCCACAGTCACCACCACCCAGTCCATAGTAAACACACACGTTACCCAAAGTCACCATCACCACACAGTCATCATCACACAGTCCATAGTAAACACAATTATATTATTATTATAGATTATAGTGTCTACGATAATGTCTAGATAAATACCTGTGAATGCTATCTGAGTGTTGTGTTTCATAATCTAGGCACAGAGATGATTGACAGTCAGCTGATGGGGAGTTTGAGGAAGACCTGAAAGAGCTGGAAGCAGACTCCTGGAGCAACGTTATGGACAGCAACTTCCTCAAACATCTGAAGAAGGACGTCATCAAGAGACAGGAGGTCATCTACGGTACCTACCACTGCTACTGTACCTACCACTGCTACTGTACCTACCACTGCTACTGTACCTACCACTGCTACAGTACCTACCACTGCTACAGTACCTACCACTGCTACAGTACCTACAGTACCTACCACTGCTACTGTACCTACCACTGCTACTGTACCTACCACTGCTACTGTACCTACCACTGCTACAGTACCTACCACTGCTACAGTACCTACCACTGCTACTGTACCTACCACTGCTACTGTACCTACCACTGCTACAGTTCCTACCACTGCTACAGTACCTACCACTGCTACAGTACCTACCACTGCTACAGTACCTACAGTACCTACCACTGCTACTGTACCTACCACTGCTACTGTACCTACCACTGCTACTGTACCCTACTCTACCTTGAATTATACCAGGCACTACTACCCCTCTATCTAGAGTTACAATGCACTACTACCCCTCTATCTAGAGTTACAGCATACTACCACCCCTCTATCTAGAGTTACAATACACTACTACCCCTCTATCTAGAGTTACAATACACAACTACCCCTCTATCTAGAGTTACAGCATACTACTACCCCTCTATCTAGAGTTACACACTACCCCTCTTTCTAGAGTTACATACTACTACCCCTCTATCTAGAGTTACAATGCACTACCACCCCTCTATCTAGAGCTACCAGGCACTACTACCCCTCTATCTAGAGTTACAATACTACTACCCCTCTATCTAGAGTTGCAGCATACTACTACCCCTCTATCTAGAGTTACAGCATACACTACCCCTCTTTCTAGAGTTACAGCATACTACTACCCCTCTATCTAGAGTTACAATGCACTACTACCCCTCTATCTAGAGTTACCAGGCACTACTACCCCTCTATCTAGAGTTACAATGCACTACTACCCCTCTATCTAGAGTTACCAGGCACTACTACCCCTCTTTCTAGAGTTACAATACACTACTACCCCTCTATCTAGAGTTACAATGCACTACTACCTCTATCTAGAGTTACAATACACTACTACTCCTCTATCAAGAGTTACAATGCACTACTACCCCTCTATCTAGAGTTACAATGCACTACTACCCCTATCTAGAGTTACAGCATACTACTACCCCTCTATCTAGAGTTACAATACACTACTACCCCTCTATCTAGAGTTACAATACACAACTACCCCTCTATCTAGAGTTACAGCATACTACTACCCCTCTATCTAGAGTTACAGCACTACTACCCTCTTTCTAGAGTTACAGCATACTACTACCCTCTATCTAGAGTTACAATGCACTACCACCCCTCTATCTAGAGCTACCAGGCACTACTACCCCTCTATCTAGAGTTACAATGCACTACTCCTCTATCTAGAGTTGCAGCATACTACTACCTCTCTATCTAGAGTTACAGCATACACTACCCCTCTTTCTAGAGTTACAGCATACTACTACCCCTCTATCTAGAGTTACAATGCACTACCACCCCTCTATCTAGAGTTACAAGGCACTACTACCCCTCTATCTAGAGTTACAATGCACTACTACCCCTCTATCTAGAGTTACAATGCACTACTACCCCTCTATCTAGAGTTACAATACACTACTACCCCTCTATCTAGAGTTACAATGCACTACTACTCCTCTATCTAGAGTTACAATACACTACTACTCCTCTATCAAGAGTTACAATGCACTACTACCCCTCTATCTAGAGTTACAATGCACTACTACCCCTCTATCTAGAGTTACAATGCATACTACTACCCCTCTATCTAGAGTTACAATGCATATACTACCCCTCTATCTAGAGTTACAGCATACTACTACCCCTCTATCTAGAGTTACAATACTACTACCCTCTATCTAGAGTTACAATGCACTACTACCCCTCTATCTAGAGTTACAATGCACTACTACCCCTCTATCTAGAGTTACAATGCAATACTACCCCTCTATCTAGAGTTACAATGCACTACTACCCCTCTATCTAGAGTTACAATGCACTACTACCCTCTATCTAGAGTTACAATGCACTACTACCCTCTATCTAGAGTTACAATGCACTACTACCCCTCTATCTAGAGTTACAATACACTACTACTCCTCTATCAAGAGTTACAATGCACTACTACCCCTCTATCTAGAGTTACAATGCACTACTACCCCTATCTAGAGTTACAATACAATACTACCCTCTATCTAGAGTTACAATGCAATACTACCCCTCTATCTAGAGTTACAATGCAATACTACCCCTCTATCTAGAGTTACAATACACTACTACCCCTCTATCTAGAGTTACAATGCAATACTACCCCTCTATTTAGAGTTACAATGCAATACCCCTCTATCTAGAGTTACAATGCAATACTACCCCTCTATCTAGAGTTACAATGCAATACTACCCTCTATCTAGAGTTACAATGCAATACTACCCCTCTATCTAGAGTTACAGCATACTACCCTCTATTTAGAGTTACAATACAATACTACCCCTCTATCTAGAGTTACAGCATACTACCCCTCTATTTAGAGTTACAATACAATACTACCCCTCTATCTAGAGTTACATTGCAATACTACCCCTCTATCTAGAGTTACAGCATACTACTACCCCTCTATCTAGAGTTACAGCATACTACTACCCCTCTATCTAGAATTACCAGGCAATAATACCCCTCTATCTAGAGTTACATTGCAATACTATGCCTCTATCTAGAGTTACAATGCACTACTATGCCTCTATCTAGAGTTACAGCACACCACTACCCCTCTATCCAGAGTTGCAATGCACTGCTACCCCTCTATCTAGAGCTGGACATACCCTGATCTCCCTAAGTTTATCCCCCTCCTAACCTTTACCCCCTCTCTCCCTGCATCTCCCCCTCCTAACCTTTACCCCCTCTCTCCCTGCATCTCCCCTCCAAACCTTTACCCCTCTCTCCCTGTATCTCCCCCTCCAAACCTTTACCCCTCTCTCCCTGTATCTCCCTCCTAACCTTTACCCCTCTCTCCCTGCATCTCCCCCGCCTAACCTTTACCCCCTCTCTCCCTGCATCTCCCCCTCCTAACCTTTACCCCTCTCTCCCTGCATCTCCCCCTCCTAACCTTTACCCCCTCTCTCCCTGTATCTCCCCCTCCCTGTATCTCCCTCCTAACCTTTAACCCCTCCCTGTTTCTCCCCTCCTAACCTTTAACCCCTTCCTGTATCTCCCTCCTAACCTTACCCCCTCTCTCCCTGTATCTCCCCTCCTAACCTTAACCCTCCCTGTATCTCTCCCTCCCTGTACCTCCCCCTGACCTTTAACCCCTCTCTCCCTGCATCTCCCCTCCCTGTATCTCCCCCTCCTAAACTTTACCCCTCCCTGTATCTCCCCCTCCCTGCATCTCCCCCCCTGTATCTCCCCTCCTAACCTTTAACCCCTCCCTGTTTCTCCCCCTCCTAACCTTTAACCCCTTCCTGTATCTCCCCCCTAACCTTTACCCCCTCTCTCCCTGTATCTCCCCCTCCTAACCTTAACCCCTCCCTGTATCTCTCCCTCCCTGTACCTCCCTCTCCTGACCTTTAACCCCTCCCTGTATCTCCCCCTCCCTGTACCTCCCCTCCCTGTACCTCCCCCTCCTGACCTTTAACCCCTCCCTGTTTCTCCTCCTCCAGAGTTGATGCAGACAGAGATGCACCACGTGAGGACCCTGCTGATCATGATGGAGGTGTACAGTAAGGGTCTTGTGAAGGAGCTGCAGCTGGAACCTCAGACAGTAGACAGGCTGTTCCCTGCCCTGGGGGAGCTCCTGGACCTCCACACCTCCTTCCTGACACGTCTCATGGAGAGGAAGAGAGAGAGCCAGCTGGAGGGGGAGGACAGAGGATTCATCATCAACAAGATAGGAGACATCCTGGAGACACAGGTTGGAGGAGGGAGAGAGCCCACACTACAGAACACTACAGAACACGACACTACACCACACTAAAGAACACCACACTACACTACAGAACACCACACTACACTACAGAACACCACACTACACTACAGAACACCACACTACACCACAGAACACCACACTACAGAACACCACACTACACCACAGAACACCACAGTACAGAACACCACAGTACAGAACACCACAGTACAGAACACCACAGTACAGAACACCACAGAACACCACACTACACCACAGAACACCACACTACACTACAGAACACCACACTACACCACAGAACACCACACTACACCACAGAACACCACAGAACACCACACCACAGAACACCACACTACAGAACACCACACTACAGAACACCACACTACAGAACACCACAGAACAGAACACCACAGAACACTACAGAACACCACACTACAGAACACCACACTACAGAACACCACAGAACACTACAGAACACCACAGAACACCACAGAACAGAACACACTACAGAACACCACACTACAGAACACCACAGAACAGAACACCACACTACAGAACACCACACTAGAACAGAACACCACACTACAGAACACCACACTACAGAACACCACACTACAGAACACCACACTACAGAACACCACAGAACACCACACACAGAACACCACACTACAGAACACCACAGAACACTACAGAACACCACACTACAGAACACCACACTACAGAACACCACAGAACAGAACACCACACTACAGAACACCACAGAACAGAACACCACACTACAGAACACCACAGAACACCACACCACACAACACCACAGAACAGAACACCACACTACAGAACACCACACTACAGAACACCACACTACAGAACACCACAGAACAGAACACCACACTACAGAACACCACAGAACACCACACTACAGAACACCACACAGAACAGAACACCACACTACAGAACACCACAGAACACGAACAGAACAGAACACCACAGAAACACTACAGAACACCACAGAAACACCACACCACACTAACAGAACACCACACTACAGAACACCACACCAACAGAACACCACACTACAGAACACCACACTACAGAACACCACAGAACACCACACTACAGAACACCACACAGAACACCACACTACAGAACACCACAGAACAGAACACCACACTACAGAACACCACACCAGAGAACAGAACACCACAGAACACCACACTACAGAACACCACACTACAGAACACCACACTACAGAACACCACACCACACCACAGAACACCACACTACAGAACACCACACTACAGAACACCACAGAACAGAACACCACAGAACACCACACTACAGAACACCACAGAACAGAACACAGACACTCACCACAGAACACCACAGAACAGAACACCACAGAACACCCACAGAGACAGAACACCACAGAACACCACTACACCACAGAACACCACACTAACAGAACACCACAGAACAGAACACACTACAAACACCCACACACCACAGAACACACACTACAGAACACCACAGAACACACAGAACAGAACAGAGACAGAATTGACCCACACACTGGAAGGAGTGCATGAATACCACATCATAGAGACAGCTGAGGAGGTCCTGGTGTACTCTACACCACATCATAGAGACAGCTGAGGAGGTCCTGGTGTCTCACCACAGAACTACACCAGACAGCATCATAGAGACCTACAGAACACCACAGAACAGAACACCACAGAACAGAGGTCCTGGTGTCTCTATACACCATCATAGAACAGAACACCACACTGGTGTCAGAACACCACAGAACAGGTCACTACAGTCCACTATACACCACATCATAGAGACAGTTGAGGAGGTCCTGGAAGGAGAGAACATGTTGAACACCACAGAACAGACACCACAGAACACCACATCATAGAGACAGCTGAGGAGGTCCTGGTGTCTCTCTACACCACATCATAGAGACAGTTGAGGAGGTCCTGGAAGGAGAGCATGTTGTCTCTCTACCACCACATCATAGAGACAGTTGAGGAGGTCCTGGTGTCTCTCTACACCACATCATAGAGACTGTTGAGGAGGTCCTGGTGTTACCACCTGGAAGGAGGGCATGTTGTCTCTCTATACCACATCATAGAGACAGTTGAGGAGGTCCTGGTGTATCTCTATACCACATCATAGAGACAGTTGAGGAGGTCCTGGTGTCTCTCTACACCACATCATAGAGACAGTTGAGGAGGTCCTGGAAGGACAGCATGTTGTCTCTCTATAACCACATCAGCAGAGACAGTTGAGGTCCTGGTGTATCTCTACAACCACATCAACTAGAGACAGTTGAGGAGGGCATGTTTTTCCCTCTACAACCACACAGCGATACAACTTATACCCACCCTCAGCTGGAAGGACAGCACCTACAACTTATACCCACCCTACAACCACACAGCACATACAACTTATACCAACCCTACAACCACACAGCACATACAACTTATACCAACCCTACAACCACACAGCACCTACAACTTATACCCACCCTACAACCACACAGCACATACAACTTATACCAACCCTACAACCACACAGCACCTACAACTTATACCCACCCTACAACCACACAGCACATACAACTTATACCCACCCTACAACCACACAGCACATACAACTTATACCCACCCTACAACCACACAGCACATACAACTTATACCCACCCTACAACCACACAGCACATACAACTTATACCCACCCTACAACCACACAGCACATACAACTTATACCAACCCTACAACCACACAGCACATACAACTTATACCCACCCTACAACCACACAGCACATACAACTTATACCCTACAACCACACAGCACATACAACTTATACCCTACAACCACACAGCACATACAACTTATACCCTACAACCACACAGCACATACAACTTATACCCACCCTACAGCACATACAACTTATACCCTACAACCACACAGCACATACAACTTATACCCTACAACCACACAGCACATACACATACCCTACAACCACACAGCACATACAACTTATACCCTACAACCACACAGCACATACAACTTATACCCTACAACCACACAGCACATACAACTTATACCCTACAACCACACAGCACATACGAAGAAGCTCTCTTTTCCTAACAAAGGAACACTGGCTTTTAAAGCTGCAGAAAGAGTCGGTAATTGAAGACAACTGTATCCCCTGACGAGAGGGCGGGGTCAGAGCGCCAATTAGCAATGGGGCCGACCAATCAGCTGCTTGGAATCCAAGGAAGCCCTTTCCTGAAACACACACATACAAACCCACAACACAGAAAGAGGGGAAACGTAACACATATCATGCTGGTTGCTGTTTTTCAGTTCTCAGGGACCAAAGCAGCGATTATGAAGAGAGTTTACGGGAAGTTCTGCAGCCGCCACAACGAGGCCGTAAACATCTACAAGGAGCTGCACTCCAAAGACAAACGCTTCCAGGCCTTCATCAGGGTAAGCACTTACCGTGCGCTACTCATTTACAGCATCCATTATCATTAGACATCAGCTAAACCAATATCTCATATCATCTCTGTTTCTAGGCATCTAACTGTTGCATCTCATCAATTCTGTCTTCCTATTATGTGACTTTTAAGAAGAAGATGAGAAGCAGTATCGTCCGGAGGCTAGGTATCCCAGAATGCATTCTGTTAGTCACCCAGAGGATCACCAAGTACCCCGTCCTGATGCAGAGAATACTACATCACACCAAAGGTTTGTCTGCTGCCCCCAGTTCTGCCCTCTGCTGGACAGATCAGGTGGTCTCTGTATATATACACACACATACACACACTGCCCCCAGTTCTGCCCTCTGCTGGACAGATGAGGTGGTCTCTGTATACACACACACACACACACACACACACACACACACACACACACACACACACACACACACACACACACACACACACACACACACACACACACACACACACACACACACACACACACACACACACACACACACTGCCCCCAGCTCTGCCCTGCACTCTGCTGGACAGATAAGGTGGTCTCTGTATATACACACACCACACACACACACACATACACACAGGCTGGTCAAGGCACACATCAACTTCATCATCCCGGACACCCAGGACTCCAACTTCAACACCTCCCTCTGCAACTGGATCCTGGACCTCCTGACGGGCCGCACCCCCAGATGGTAAGGGTAGGTAACAACACATATGCCACCCTGATCCTCAACTCCCCTCACAGCCATGTAGACACGCTCGACTCGAACTCCATCATCAAGTTTGCTGACGACACGACGGAGGTTGGCCAGATCACCGACCACAACGAGACAGCTTATAGGGAGGAGGTCAGAGAACTGGCAGTGTGGTGCCATGACAACAACCTCTCTCTCAACGTCAACAAGACCAAGGAGCTGGTCCTGGACTACAGGGAGGAGGTCAGAGAACTGAGTGTGGTGCCATGACAACAACCTCTCTCTCAACATCAGCAAGACCAAGGAGCAGGTCCTGGACTACAGGGAGGAGGTCAGAGAACTGGCAGTGTGGTGCCATGACAACAACCTCTCTCTCAACATCAGCAAGACCAAGGAGCTGATGGTGGAGTACAGGGAACAGGGGTGGGTGCATACCCACACCCATACCCACCCACCGTCTTTCTGGGTAAGTCTCTAAGAGCTGGGAGTCTTTCTGGGTAAGACTCTAAGAGCTGAGAGTCTTTCTGGGTTAGTCTCTAAGAGCTGGGAGTCTTTCTGGGTCAGTCTCTAAGAGCTGAGAGTCTTTCTGGGTTAGTCTCTAAGAGCTGGGAGTCTTTCTGGGTAAGTCTCTAAGAGCTGAGAGTATTTCTGGGTTAGTCTCTAAGAGCTGAGAGTCTTTCTGGGTCAGTCTCTAAGAGCTGAGAGTCTTTCTGGGTCAGTCTCTAAGAGCTGAGCGTCTTTCTGGGTCAGTCTTTAAGAGCTGAGAGTCTTTCTGGGTTAGTCTCTAAGAGCTGAGAGTCTTTCTGGGTCAGTCTCTAAGAGCTGAGAGTATTTATGGGTCAGTCTCTAAGAGCTGAGAGTCTTTCTGGGTTAGTCTCTAAGAGCTGGGAGTCTTTCTGGGTTAGTCTCTAAGAGCTGAGAGTCTTTCTGGGGTTAGTCTCTAAGAGCTGAGAGTATTTCTAGGTAAGTCTCTAAGAGCTGAGAGTCTTTCTGGGTTAGTCTCTAAGAGCTGAGAGTCTTTCTGGGTTAGTCTCTAAGAGCCGATATAAGTCAAAACTGTAACAAGGCCGGTCAGGAACATTCAATGCCTTTTTGGTGAGCAACTCCAGTGTATACAGTATTTGGCCTTGTGTTTTAGGTTGTTGTCCTGTTGAAATGTTCATTTGTCTCCTAGTGTCTGCTGGAAAGCAGACTGAACCAGGTTTTCCTCTCGGATATTGTCTGTGTTTATAGCTGTATTCCGTTTCTTTTTATCCTTAAAACACTCTGTAGTCCTTGCCGATAACAAGCATAGTCATAACATGATGCAGTCACCACTATGTTTGAACATAGGAAGTGGTACTCAGTGTTGTGTTGGATTTGCCCCAAACATAACATTTTGTATTCAAGAGAAAAATATTCGTTCTTTGACACATGGTTTGCTGTATTACGTAAGTGGCTTGTTGTAAACAGGATGCATGTAGGTTAGTATTGTGGAGTAACTACAATGTTGTTGATCCATCCTCAGTGTTCTCCTCTCACAACCATTCAACAACCAGGATGCATTTAGGTTAGTATTGTGTTATTGATCCATCCTCAGTTTTCTCCTCTCACAACTATTCAACAACCAGGATGCATTTAGGTTAGTTAGTATTGTGGAGTAACTACAATGTTGTTGATCCATCCTCAGTTTTCTCCTATCACAACTATTCAACTTTGTAACTTGTAAGCCTCATGGTGAAATCCCTGAGCAGTTTCCTTCCTCTCCGGTAACTGAGTTAGGAAGGACGCCTGTATCTTTGTAGCGACTGGGTGTATTGATACACCATCCAAAGTGTAATTAGTAACTTCACAAAGGGATATTCAATGTCTGCTTTTAGATTTTTACCCATCTACCAATAGGTGCCCTTCTTCACAAGGCAGTGGAACACCTCCTTGGTCTTTGTGGTTGAATCTATGTTTGAAATTCACTTCTCGACTGAGGGACCATATAGATAATTTAATGTGCGGGGTAGTCAAAATCATGATAAACACTGTTATTAAAGCACACAGAGTGAGTCCATGACCCTTATTATGTGACTTGATAATACATTTCTTACAAAGAGGTTGAATACTTATTGACTTAATTCTTTTCAGCTTTTCATGTTTAATTCATTTCTAAAAAACATGATTTGGTCCTTCTGTAGCTCAGTTGGTAGAGCATGGCGCTTGTAACGCCAGGGTAGTGGGTTCAATCCCGGGACCACCCATACGTAGAATGTATGCACCCATGACTGTAAGTCGCTTTGGATAAAAGCGTCTGCTAAATGGCATATATTATATTATATTATGATTTGAATTTGACATTATGGTGTATTGTGTGTAGGCCATTGACAAAAAATATCGAAATGAATTATTTTTTAATTCAAGATGTAATAAAATAAAATGTGGAATAAGGCAAGGGGTGTGAATACCTGGCCCTGGTGAAATGTAGTGCACTATATATTTGGAATAGGGTGCTAGTCCTTCTTAGCGGTGCTTTTAGAGGAGTTCTCCTGCCAGTTTGAATGAAGAGAGGAGGAGGAGGAGGAGGAGACTGTCTGTTATACTGACCACATAGTGGAGCTTCATCTATAATGAAGAGAGGAGGAGGAGGAGGAGGAGGATACTGTCTGTTATACTGACCATATGGTGGAGCTTCATCTAGAATGAAGAGAGGAGGAGGAGGAGGAGGAGACTGTCTGTTATACTGACCATATGGTGGAGCTTCATCTAGAATGAAGAGAGGAGGAGGAGGAGGAGGAGGAGGAGGAGGAGGAGGAGGAGGAGGAGGGGAGGAGGAGGAGGAGGAGGAGGAGGAGGAGGGAGGAGGAGGGGAGGAGGAGGAGGTCGAGGAGACTGTCTGTTCTACTGACCACATGGTGGAGCTTCATCTACAATGAAGAGAGGAGGAGGAGGAGGAGGAGGAGGAGGAGGAAGAGACTGTCTGTTATACTGACCATATGGTGGAGCTTCATCTAGAATGAAGAGAGGAGGAGGAGGAGGAGGAGGAGGAGTCTGGCTGTTATACTGACCACATGGTGGAGTTTCATCTAGAATGAAGAGAGGAGGAGGAGGAGGAGGAGGACGACGAAGAGACTGTCTGTTATACTGACCATATGGTGGAGCTTCATCTAGAATGAGGAGGAGGAGGAGGAGGAGGAGGAGGAGGAGGAGGAGGAGGAGACTGTCTGTTATACTGACCACATGGTGGAGCTTCATCTAGAATGAAGGGAGGAGGAGGAAGAGAGGAGGAGGAGGAGGAGGAGACTGTCTGTCTGTTATACTGACCAAATGGTGGAGCTTCATCGAGAAAGAAGAGAGGAGGAGGAGGAGGAGGAGGAGGAGGAGACTGTCTGTTATACTGACCACATGGTGGAGCTTCATCTAGAATGACATTAACCTTGTTTGTCTCTTTCTGTCATTCGTGTGTGTGTGTGTGTGTGTGTGTGTGTGTGTGTGTGTGTGTGTGTGTGTGTGTGTGTGTGTGTGTGTGTGTGTGTGTGTGTGTGTGTGTGTGTGTGTGTGTGTGTGTGTGTGTGTGTGTGTGTGTGTGTGTGTGTGTGTGTGTGTGTGTGTGTGCTTTGACCATCCTCTCCCCACAGAGAATGAGGAAGACCATGGGGACCTGAGTGATGCTCTATACAAGGTCAAGGAGGTCATCACTGCAGTGGACAGCAAGGTAATATAATAATAATTTATTCATATTAGGTCAACTGAAATGTGATAATAATGTACTAATAATAGGTGAACTGACCTATGATAATAATTGTCATGTTGCTAGGTGAACTGACCTATGAATAATTGTCATGTTGCTAGGTGAACTGACCTAATAATTGTCATGTTGCTAGGTGAACTGACCTATGGTAATAATTGTCATGTTGCTAGGTGAACTGACCTATGATAATAATTGTCATGTTGCTAGGTGAACTGACCTATGGTAATAATTGTCATGTTGCTAGGTGAACTGACCTATGATAATAATTGTCATGTTGCTAGGTGAACTGACCTATGGTAATAAATGTCATGTTGCTAGGTGAACGAGCATGAGAAGAAGAGGAGGCTGAAGGACATCTACAGCCGAACAGACAGCAAGTCCATAATGAGGATGAAGAGCGGTCAGATGTTTGCTAGAGAGGACCTGCTCAGAGGGAGAAGATTGCTGTATGATGGACCTCTGCAGCTGAAGAACTCACAGGGGAAACTCAAGGGTGAGAAGGACACCAATATCACTGATATCTAACCCTGACCTCTAACCTCTGGTCTCCTCTCTCTATATGTAACAGCCTTGCTTCTCTCTGATATCTCACCCTGACCTCTAACCTCTGGTCTCCTCTCTATATGTAACAGCCATGCTTCTCTCTGATATCTAACCCTGACCTCTAACCTCTGGTCTCCTCTCTCTATATGTAACAGCCATGCTTCTCTCTGATATCTAACCCTGACCTCTAACCTCTGGTCTCCTCTCTCTGATATCTAACCCTGACCTCTAACCTCTGGTCTCCTCTCTCTATATGTAACGGCCATGCTTCTCTCTGATATCTAACCCTGACCTCTAACCTCTGGTCTCCTCTCTCTAGATGTAACGGCCATCCTTCTCTCTGATATTGTCGTCTTCCTACAGGAGAAAGACCAAAAATTCGTCTTTGCCTCTCTGGTAGGTGATTGGTTAAGACCAGAAATATGTAAATATCTCTTTGGCATCTTATTGGTTTAGTCAATTTTTCCATTACAATCAAGTCATTTAGCAGACACTCTTATCCAGAGTACCTTACAATCATCAGAATTACATAATTATATCTCTGGAATGTGATTGGTTGATCTTCCCACTCAGTAATAATAATGGGTCTATTCAGTAATAATAATGGGTCTATTCAGTAATAATAATGGGTCTATTCAGTAATAATAATGGGTCTATTCAGTAATAATAATGGGTCTATTCAGTAATAATAATGGGTCTATTCAGTATTAATAATGGGTCAGTAATAATAATGGGTCTATTCAGTAATAATAATGGGTCTATTCAGTAATAATAATGGGTATATTCAGTAATAATAATGGGTCTAAGCCTCCTGACATCTGATCCGGCAATTATGCTGTTTTTCTTGCAGAAATTACAGCTCAATGGGATATGTTTGGTTATGGGTAGGTTGTATTGGGCCCAAGAGCCAGTAATTTAGGGAAGTCCTTGGTTGGGTTATAGGTAGGTTGTATTTGGCCCAAGAGCCAGTAATTTAGGGAAGTCCTTGGCTGGGTTATGGGTAGGTTGTATTGGGCCCAACAGACAGTAATTTAGGGAAGTCCTTGGCTGGGTTATGGGTAGGTTGTATTGGGCCCAACAGACAGTAATTTAGGGACGTCCTTGGCCGGGTTATGGGTAGGTTGTATTGGGCCCAACAGCCAGTAATTTAGTGAAGTCCTTGGCTGGGTTATGGGTAGGTTGTATTGGGCCCAACAAACAGTAATTTAGGGAAGTCCTTGGCTGGGTTATGGGTAGGTTGTATTGGGCCCAACAGCCAGTAATTTAGGGAAGTCCTTGGCTGGGTTATGGGTAGGTTGTATTGGGCCCAACAGCCAGTAATTTAGAGAAGTCCTTGGTTGGGGAATAATAAGCATGTTCACCATGGAAATACATTGTAACATGTTGGTAGATGGACAGCAGGATAGTTTAAATAAATTGATCTGTACATCAATTGGATGTTTTTGGACAAACAAAATTGTTAATCATCGTTGCAATCTCCAGTATTATGTTCATTCATCAATCAATTAAATATATTTACGAAGCCCTTTTTAACATCAGCAGATGTCTCAAAGTGCTGTACAGAAACCCAGCCTAAAACCCCAGCAAACAATGCAGATGTAGAAGCACGGTGGCTAGGACAAAACTCCCTAGAAAGCCAGGAGCCTAGGAAGAAACCCAGAGAGGAACCAGCCTCCGAGGGGTGGCCAGTCCTCCTCTGGCTGTACCGGGTGGAGGTTTACAGTATGAAAGTACATGTCCATAAAGGCCAGATTGTTATTCAAGATGTTCAGACGTTCATAGATGACCAGCAGAGTTAAATAATAATAATCACAGTGGTTGTAGAGGGAGAAACAGGTCAGTATCTCAGGAGTAAATGTCAGTTGGCTTTTCATAGCCGAGCAATCAGAGGTCGAGACAGCAGGTGCGTTAGAGAGAGAGAGTCAAAAATAGCTGACTATACTGATGGTGCTAGTGGCAGACTCCACTATGCTGGCAGGCTGGGTAACAGCCTGTTGCTTGGCTAACAGCCTGCTGCCTGGCCTGCACCCTATTTCATTGCGGCGCTAGAGGATTTAGAGCCTGTCTATGCTGACAGATAAGATGAGAGCATCCTTCCAGCTAGGATGGAGTCCGTCACTCCTCAGCGGGCCAGGCTCGGGTGAGGGAGAGTACCAAAAAGAGGGCCAATTATCTACAAAGTCTATCTTTTGGGAGGGACAGAAAACAGTTCTCAACCAGCAATTGAGTTGTGAGACTCTGCTGTATAGCTCATCACTCCCCCTAACTGGGAGGGGGCCAGAGACAATTACTCGATTCCGACACATCTTTCTAGCTGATTTACACTGTTGGATTCAATATTCTGAACATTGAGATATTAAAGACATGATAGATCAGACGCATAGTATATTAAGGAGTGAGATCTGTAGAAAGACAGATCTCTGGCTGTGGAATGTACTGGGTGGACGGGAGGAGATCAAAGGGGAGGCAGATGGACATCTGTGGACGAGGTGAAGGAGGGGTTGAGGTCAGGAGGTGAGGTCAGATCCCCTGAATGGAGTAACAAAGGTTTACTACTTCCGGTGGAACCATAAGATGTAAGGATTGGAGAGAAGGAGAAGTGTCTTAAGTGGAATATATATATACCTGTGATGGGAGAAATGTTGGGTTGTCTGAATTACTGTACAGATCCTTTGGGAAGAATTAACCAATCTTCTATCTTCTCTAGTGTCCGTGAGTTACTTACTCTGAAAAAACAAGAACCTAACAACACACTGATGTTGCGCTTGGTGACCTCCTAACATAGTGGATAACAACCCTACACTTAGACAATGACTTATCAATGACCCGAGCCCAGCTCTTTGAATCCCAACCATTGTGACGCTGAGTTGTCATAATGCTTCAGCAAATGTACATGATCCCAGGGGTGTTGGAAGACACAATGTAAATAACCTAATGTATGTCCGTCTAACTACCCTGAATGTCTCTGCTGATCCTACAGCTATTGTAGGCAGTAATCATATGCCTATGAACCAGAGTTCAACTGTTAGCACTGAGGCGGTGTGCCCTAGCAGGAAGTCTACTGTGTGCATCTCACCCTGCACTAATAAAAATAACCCGAGCATGTCTACCTCTACGAAGCTTCCCAGTAAAGCAAGAAAAACAATCAAGCATCCCAGAAAAGTGTTAAAAATAGCCCACGTTAACATATGTAGCTTAAGTAAACAAGGTTAAAGACATCACGTTCCCCAAGGGCACCCCCTCCCCCACACTCAACTCAAAAGAATGCAAAAATATTCTTAGAAATATTTAACCACACATTAACAAGTCCAATAGCTCAAATGAAAGATAAACACCTTGTTCATCTACCCAGAAAGTCAGATTTCTAAAATGTTGTACGACGAAAACATAGCACATATTTATGTCAAACCACCAGCAAAGACACAGCTAATTTAAATAGCCATTTTGTCAAACAAAATATGTAATCACAAACGCAGGATTAAAAGAAAAATAATTCACTAACCTTTTGAAAATCTTCATCAGACGACAGTAATAGGACATGTTACACAGTACATTTATGTTTTTTTTCAATAATATGCCATTTATATCCATAAATCTCTGTTTACAATGACGACATGTTCAAAAAAGGCTACTAAAATGTCCGGAGAAATGATGATAACTCCACCAGATAACAGCAATACACATCATAAACTTTGACTAAATATACATGTTCTACATACAGTTAGAAAGATACACTGCTTCTTAATGCACCCGCTGTGTTACATTTATTTTTAACGTTACAGAATTCGTTTACTAGACAATAATCTGAGACGGCGCTCAGACATTAGCAATATTTCTCCGCTATGTTGGAGTCAACAGAAACACAAACTTACCACATAAATATTCCCTTACCTTTGATGGTCTTCGATCAGAAGTCGTGCAAGGAGTCATACTTACCAAAAACAGCGTTTGGCTTTCAAGTCTGCGTCTTTGGGTTATCAAACGCGACAAATTCCGGCTGAAATGCAGCCAAAATTCCAGGAGTTGCCAATCAAAACTTCAAAATTACATATTATATGTCGACTAAACTGGTCAAACTAAGTGCAGAATCAAGCTTTAGGATGTTTCTAAACGTGCAAAACAATTCTCAACTCGAACAGCAAAACTCACATCGTGTAACGATTCCTGGAACAAAGGGATCTCCAGACGCGACGTGCGCATGAGAGTGCATGTATTTTCGCGTGACCCGAATGTTTTAGCCCGCCAAAGGGTGAGAGAGCGAGCGATTTTCACAATGAAATGCCCTATTGAAAGGAGACACCTCGCTGAAGACATACAAACTGTTCCCAGATCCGTAGCTGGTTGGGAAGGGTGGGGGCGATGACGTCAAAGTTGGCCCAACTTCACTGCTGACAGAGAGAGTTTGGGAGAATGGCTGCCCTGAGAGTTCTGCTTTACATACAGACATAATTTGAACGGTTTCAGAAGCTTTAGAGTGTTTTCTATTCAATAATAATTATTATATGCATATATTAGCAATTTTGGACAGATTTTCTGTTTACTATGGGCACGCAATTCCTCCAAAGGGGGCAGTAATTCTGCCTAGCCCTAACTGGTTAATGAAATCAATCATGAAATCAATCATGAAATCAATCATCAATACTGTTTAAGTAATATGGCTACAGGTTCATCTGCCTCATCTAAAGCCCATTCTGGTGGGAAGCTCCTATAGACCACCAAGTGTTAACAGTCAGTATCTGGATAACATACTTATCTTCGGCTGGTGGAGGTCCTGATGAACCAGGTCCAGATAAAGCATCATGTTAATGTTACTACTGGTTGGCTGGTGGAGGTCCTGATGAACCACGTCCAGATAAAGCATCATGTTAATGTTACTACTGGTTGGCTGGTGGAGGTCCTGTAGAACCACGTCCAGATAAAGCATCATGTTAATGTTACTACTGGTTGGCTGGTGGAGGTCCTGATGAACCACGTCCAGATAAAGCATCATGTTAATGTTACTACTGGTTGGCTGGTGGAGGTCCTGATGAACCACGTCCAGATAAAGCATCATGTTAATGTTACTACTGGTTGGCTGGTGGAGGTCCTGATGAACCACGCCCAGATAAAGCATCATGTTAATGTTACTACTGGTTGGCTGGTGGAGGTCCTGATGAACCACCATGTTAATGTTACTACTGGTTGGCTGGTGGAGGTCCTGATGAACCACCATGTTAATGTTACTACTGGTTGGCTGGTGGAGGTCCTGTAGAACCACGTCCAGATAAAGCATCATGTTAATGTTACTACTGGTTGGCTGGTGGAGGTCCTGATGAACCACGTCCAGATAAAGCATCATGTTAATGATAAAGCATCATGTTAATGTTACTACTGGTTGGCTGGTGGAGGTCCTGTAGAACCACGTCTAGATAAAGCATCATGTTAATGTTACTACTGGTTGGCTGGTGGAGGTCCTGATGAACCACGTCCAGATAAAGCATCATGTTAATGTTACTACTGGTTGGCTGGTGGAGGTCCTGTAGAACCACGTCTAGATAAAGCATCATGTTAATGTTACTACTGGTTGGCTGGTGGAGGTCCTGTAGAACCACATCTAGATAAAGTGTCCGGGGTGAAAAAGTTAAATGAAAAAGGTCTAGCGAGGAAAAACCTGAGACGTTGGTAAATGTGTTTAATGCAGATTTTGATTAAATGGTTATTTAAAGTCCAAGCGAAAGGTTTGGCTGGTAGCCAAGTAGCATCACACAGCACACCGGCACCAAGTCCAGATGGTGTGACTTTGAGGCTGTGGTAAATAACATTTGTTGCTTAACTCAAGTGAACGTACATTGAATTCGGCATTGTTGAGGAAGAGTTTGCAATTAAACCTTTCATTGTACTGTTTACACCAGCTGTATTCTGTAAACGTGACAAATAAACTTTGATTTGCATATAACTCAATAGCTCAATGACTAAGCAATATTGATGCCCAGAGAATAACCAGAGAGGTGATTCAGACATGGACACTGAGCTGCATGGCAAGGTGGATGATATTATGTAGACTTTCATATAAGGCTTAATCTCTCTCTCCCCTCTATCCCTCTCTCTCTTAATCTCTCTCTCTCCCCTCTATCCCTCTCTCTCTTAATCTCTCTCTCTCCCCTCTATCCCTCTCTCTCTTAATCTCTCTCTCTCTCGCTCCCTTTCCATCTCCCTCTCTCATTCTACCTCTTTCTGTCCCACCCATTTCCCTCCCTTCATCTCTCTCTCTTATTCTCTCTCTCTCCTCTATCCATCTCTCTCTCTTATTCTCTCTCTCCCTCTAAGATTCTCTCTGCTCTCTTCTATCCATCTCTCTGTATTCTCTCTCTCCCCTCATCCATCTCTCTTCTTATTCTCTCTCTCCCCTCTCTCTCTCTCTCTCTTATTCTCTCTCCCCTCTATCCCTCTCTCTCTTAATCTCTCTCTCTCCCATCTATCACTCTCTCTCATCTCTCTCCCCTCTATCCCTCTCTCTCTTATTCTCTCTCTCCCCTCTATCCATCTCTCTCTCTTATTCTCTCTCTCCCCTCTATCACTCTCTCTCATCTCTCTCCCCTCTATCCCTCTCTCTCTTATTCTCTCTCTCCCCTCTATCCATCTCTCTCTCTTATTCTCTCTCTCCCCTCTATCCATCTCTCTCTTATTCTCTCTCTCCCCTCTATCCCTCTCTCTCTTAATCTCTCTCTCTCCCATCTATCACTCTCTCTCATCTCTCTCCCCTCTATCCCTCTCTCTTATCTATCACTCTCTCTCTCCTCTCTATCCCCCCTCTCTCTCCATGTCACCTCTCTCCCCTCTCTCTCTCTCTCTCTTTCTCTTTCTCCCTTTCTTCTCTCTCCCTCTCCTCTTCTCTCTCCCCTCTCTTCTTCTCTCTCTGCCTCACTCTCCCTCTTCCTGCCTTTAATCCATCCTTTAATCATCCCTCCCTCTCTTCCATCGCCCCGTAGGACCAGCGCTCCACGGTCCTCTCCCTCCAGAAGCTGATCGTTAGAGAGGTGGCTAACGAGGAGAAGGGTCTCTTCCTGATAACAGCAGGGACGGAGAAACCAGAGATGGTGGAGGTACACACTGCAACCAAGGAGGAACGCAACACCTGGATGCAAATCATACAGGAGGCCATGCAGTCCATGTGAGTCTGAACTCCGAACCATGGAGAGAGAGAGAGAGAATGTGCTACCATTCTGTACCTAGGGATGGAGGGATGTACAATATGTTGTAATGCTCTATTGGAGTATTGAATGTTCTCTGTCTGGCTTCATCACCTCATGGGCAGGCTGCCACTGTAGGCTACTCTATCCTAGGCTTTCTCAGCAGTAAGGAGAAGACTAGCACTGTCAACGGGATTCTATAGGATGCTAAGAGGACATGTGAATGACTGGAAATGGGAGTGGTTTGTACTAATGATGTTGCTTTACAGAGAGAAAGATGAGGATGAGGAGAACCCCAGTGAAACAGAGGAGGACAAGAGACTGCTGGAGACCAAAGCTAAGGAGATGAGAGGTGAGGAGACTCCCTTGACCATAGACCCCCTTCAGCCACTCTCAGCCATCCCAACTATCACCATAGACCCTCTCAGCAACTCTCAGCCCATCCCTCCTATCACCATAGACCCTCTCAGCCACACTCAGCCCATCCCAACTATAACCACAGACCCTCTCAGCAACTCTCAGCCATCCCTCCTATCACCATAGACCCCCTCAGCAGCCCATCCCAACTATAACCACAGACCCTCAGCCCATCCCACCTACACCATAGACCCTAGCCCATCCCACCTATCACCATAGACCCTCTCAGCCCATCCCACCTATCACCATAGACCCTCTCAGCCCATCCCACCTATCACCACAGACCCCCTCAGCAACTCTCATCCCATCCTATCACCATAGACCCCCTCAGCAACTCTCAGCCCATCCCACCTATCACCACAGACCCCCTCAGCAACTCTCAGCCCATCCCACCTATCACCACAGACCCCCTCAGCAACTCTCAGCCCATCCCACCTATCACCATAGACCCCCTCAGCAACTCAGCCCATCCCAGACCCTCTCAGCCCATCCACCTATCACCATAGACCCTCAGCAACTCTCAGCCCATCCCACCTATCACCACAGACCCCCTCCTTCCAGACCCCCCTCAGCAACTCATCCCACCTATCACCACAGACCCTCCCACCTATCACCAGACCCCCTCAGCAACTCTCAGCCCATCCCACCTATCACCACAGACCACCTTTGTTTGGTTTCAATGTGCCATATATTTTTCAAATGTTTTACATCCTTTTTTTAACCCTTTCTAATTGCATATTATCCACAGAGCTGAAGATTACAACCTTACTATGATATTGATTGATTGTGTATGGCTTTCCAAACACTGTTATTTGTAAGATTTGTTTTATTAAGTGAATATTGTGATTATTTTTTTTATCATTACTGAACCTGTGACCAGAAACAAGCTACCATAATGAATTATCTAGTGTTTCTGTCTCTTAGCAACAAAATCTACAAAGCTAAGATTGTTGAATGACCCTTATACATCAAGGCACAAGGTGAGAGTCTTACAATGTTTATTAATCCAAAGGGGAAGGTAAGAGAAAGGTCGTGGACAGGCATAAGGTCAAAACCAGATCAGAGTCCAGGAGGTACAGAGTAGCAGACAGGCTCGAGGTCAAGGCAGGCAGAATGGTCAGGCATAAGGTCAAAACCAGATCAGAGTCCAGGAGGTACAGAGTGGCAGACAGGCTCGTGGTCAAGGCAGGCAGAATGGTCAGGCATAAGGTCAAAACCAGATCAGAGTCCAGGAGGTACAGAGTGGTAGACAGGCTCGTGGTCAAGGCAGGCAGAATGGTCAGGCAGGAGGGTACAGAGTGGCAGACAGGCTCGTGGTCAAGGCAGGCAGAATGGTCAGGCAGGAGGGTACAGAGTGGCAGACAGGCTCGTGGTCAAGGCAGGCAGAATGGTCAAGGCGGGTACAGAGTGGCAGAGGCAGAATGGTCAGGCAGGAGGGTACAGAATGGTCAGTGGCAGACAGGCTCGTGGTCAAGGCAGGCAGAATGGTCAGGCAGGCGGGTACAGAGTCCAGAAACAGGCAAGAGTCAAAACCGGGAGGACTAGAAACAGGAGAACGCAAAAATCAGGAGAACGGGAAAAACGCTGGTTGACTTGGAGAAACATACAAGACGAACTGGCACAGAGAGACAGGAAACACAGGGATAAATACACTGGGGAAAATAAGCGACACCTGGAGGGGTGGAGACAATTACAGGGACAGGTGAAACAGATCAGGGCGTGCCATTATATGTTGCATTCTGTTGGTGGCAAAAACTCAAAGTGTTTTTTTTGTCAGTTCGTACACCATGTGCCATGGAATCGGTACATCGGAAATCTCTTCCCATTTATTTTGCAACCTGTATGGCACAGCTGTCCAAATGTACAGGATAACATTACATTTGGGGTTTAACTGTAATTTATACAGAGCATTCGTACCCCTTCATTTTCTCCTAATTGTGTTACTTATTCTAAAATTGATTAATGTTTTTTTCCCTGATCAATCTACACACAATACCCTGTAATGACATCACAACACCCTGTAATGACATCACAATACCGTGTAATGACGTCACAATACCCTGTAATGACATCACAATACCCTGTAATGACATCACAATACCCTGTAATGACATCACAATACCCTGTAATGACATCGCAATACCCTGTAATGACGTCGCAATACCCTGTAATGACAAAGCAAAAACAAGTTTTTGCTTTGGTCCTTCTGTAGCTCAGTTGGCTTTGGTCCTTCTGTAGCTCAGTTGGAGCATGGCGCTTGTAACGCCAGGGTAGTGGGTTCGATTCCTGGGACCACCCATATGTAGAATGTATGCACACATGACTGTAAGTCGCTTTGGATAAAAGCGTCTGCTAAATGGCATTTATTATTATTATTATTATTTATTATAAATGTTTACAAATTTATTTAAAAAAACAGACACCTTATTTGCGTAAGTATTCGGTCCCTTTGCTATGAGACTTGAAATTGAGCTCAGGTCCATCCTGTTTCCATTGATCATCCTTGAGATGTTTCTACAGCTTGACTGGAGTCCACCTGTGGTAAATTTAATTGACTGAACATGATTTGGAAAGGCACACACCTGTCGATATAAAGTCCCACAGTTGACAGTGCATGTCAGAGCAAAAACCAAGCAATGAGGTCGAAGGAATTGTCCGTAGAGCACCGAGACAGGATTGTGTCAAGGCACAGATCTTGGGAAGGGTGCCAGAAAATGTCTGCAACATTGAAGGTCCCTAAGAACACGGTGCCTCCATCATTCTTAAATGGAAGAAGTTTGGAACCACCAAGACTCTTCCTAGAGTTGGCCGCCCGGCCAAACTAAGCATTCTGGGGAGAAGTACCTTGGTCAGGAGGTGACCAAAAACCCAATGGTCACTCTGACAGAGTTTTTAATCCCTGGATTTCTAACTCCTTGATGTTCTTGTTGGGTCTAATTTTAATAGCCAGCATTTCAATGGCCATAATAAATAGATATGGAGACATCGGACAGCCCTGTTGTACTCCTCTTAAAAGAAAACAATAACTATTATTTACTATTTT
>NW_025745902.1:102500-192500 GCF_021184085.1 Oncorhynchus gorbuscha | reverse complement strand
CACACACACACACACACACACACACACACACCACACACACACACACACCACACACACACACCACACCACACACACCACACCACACACACCACACCTATCCTGTGTTCAGTAATGCTGGAGTTTTGTGTTGTCAGGGGGAGAATGCGACCATGATGCTGTTACTGAAGAGGAACACTGAGGTAAGAAAGATATCTGACCAGGCTACCACATAAACATAAACCCCAGACCCAGAACATATATATCCACCCCAGACCCAGAACATATATATACACCCCAGACCCAGAATATAAATATACACCCCAGACCCAGAATATAAACATAAACCCCAGACCCAGAACATATATATACACCCCAGACCCAGAACATAAATATACACCCCAGACCCAGAACATATAATATAATATAATATAATAATATATGCCATTTACCCAGAACATTTATCCAAAGCAGACTTACAGTCATGTGTATACATTCTAGACCCAGGTGGTCCCGGGGATCAACCCATTACCCTGGTGTTACAAGACCCAGCTCTACCAACTGAGCTACAGAAGGACCTATATACACCCCAGACCCAGAACATAAATATACACCCCAGACCCAGAACATAAATATACACCCCAGACCCAGAACATAAATATACACCCCAGACCCAGAACATATATATACACCCCAGACCCAGAACATATATATACACCCCAGACCCAGAACATATATATACACCCCAGACCCAGAACATAAATATACACCCCAGACCCAGAACATAGATATATACACCCCAGACCCAGAACATAAATATACACCCCAGACCCAGAATATATATATACACCCCAGACCCAGAATATAAATATACACCCCAGACCCAGAACATATATATACACCCCAGACCCAGAACATATATATACACCCCAGACCCAGAATATAAATATACACCCCAGACCCAGAACATATATATATACACCCCAGACCCAGAACATAGATATATACACCCCAGACCCAGAACATATATATACACCCCAGACCCAGAACATAAATATACACCCCAGACCCAGAACATAAATATACACCCCAGACCCAGAACATAGATATATACACCCCAGACCCAGAACATATATATACACCCCAGACCCAGAACATAAATATACACCCCAGACCCAGAACATAAATATACACCCCAGACCCAGAACATAAATATACACCCCAGACCCCAGAACATAAATATACACCCCAGACCCAGAACATAAATATACACCCCAGACCCAGAATATAAATATACACCCCAGACCCAGAACATATATATACACCCCAGACCCAGAACAAAAGCAGGTCCTCCAACCCTTTATAGTGTGATTCATCTCTGTTGTCTTCTAGCAGGTCCTTCATAGTGTGATCTATCTCTGTTGTCTTCTAGCAGGTCCTCCACAGTGTGAGCCACATCCATGACCTGCTCAGCACCCTGCAGGTCAGTGTCCTCACCTGTCCTCTCTCCTGATGACTTGGGACCAGCTGTATTGTACTTAACCAGAAGAAGCTGAATGACTCCTCCACTTCACTCTGACTGTGTTTTTGTGCAGTGTATCGGTCACTGTGTCCCCACAGACAGTGGTATATGTGTCTCTGTGTCCCCACAGATAGTGGTATATGTGTCTCTGTGTCCCCACAGACAGTGGTATATGTGTCTCTGTGTCCCCACAGACAGTGGTATATGTGTCTCTGTGTCCCCACAGACAGTGGTATATGTGTCTCTGTGTCCCCACAGACAGTGGTATATGTGTCTCTTTGTCCCTGCAGGCAGGGTAATCCAGCAGGGTACAGTGTCTCTGTGTCCCCACAGACAGTGGTATATGTGTCTCTGTGTCCCGCCACAGATAGTGGTATATGTGTCCTGTGTCCCCAGGCAGACAGTGGTATATGTGTCTCTGTGTCCCCACAGACAGTGGTATATGTGTCTCTGTGTCCCCACAGACAGTGGTATATGTGTCCTGTGTCCCCAGGAGACAGTGGTATATGTGTCTCTTTGTCCCTGCAGGGACAGTGGTAATCCAGAGGACAGCTTCAGGGGAAACTAGATCGCACAGAGAAAACATTCACCAGAAATGGAGAGGGTAGAACACATGAGAATGGCTCCCTCCTGCTATAATATCTATGATAATTATTCAGCGCCAGGCTCACCGCCCCGAACGCCTCACCTCCTTCTTCTCCTCCCTAAACTATCTATCTAGCCTGGAGAAACACAAATAGACGGCCGCTATAATATCACACGTATCAGGAGAAGAGGAGGAACTATAGATTAATACTATAATATCCATATAATATCATACTCAGCTGACAGACAGGGATAATATAGCTCTGGTACAGGAAGAGGATATCCATCAAGGAGGACACTATCTCTGCTATAAGAGGGTGGAGCTATAATATCTATAATAAGGATCATATTTATAATATATTATCTATATTAAATTTATATTATCTATACTATATATCTATCATATTAATAATATATTATCTATATTAAATCTATGTTATCTGTAGAAATATCTATCATATTAATAATATATTATCTATATTACATCTATATTATCTATACTATAATATCTATCATATTTATAATATCTATCATATTAATAATATATTATCTATACTATAATATCTATCATATTTAGAATATATTATCTATATTAAATCTATATTATCTATACTATAATATCTATCATATTAATAATATATTGTCTATACTATAATATCTATCATATTTAGAATATATTATCTATATTAAATCTATATTATCTATACTATAATATCTATACTATAATATCTATCATATTTAGAATATATTATCTATATTAAATCTATATTATCTATACTATAATATCTATACTATAATATCTATCATATTTAGAATATATATATATTAAATCTATATTATAATATATCTATCATATTTAGAATATATTATCTATATTAAATCTATATTATCTATACTATAATATCTATACATATTTAGAATATAATATCTATCATAAATTTATTAATATATTATCTATACTATAATATCTATCATATTTATAATATATTATCTATATTAAATACTATAATATCTATCATATTTATAATATATTATCTATATTAAATCTATACTATAATATCTATCATATTTATAATATATTATCTATATTAAATCTATACTATAATATCTATCATATTTATAATATATTATCTATATTAAATCTATATATTATCTATAATATCTATACTATAATATCCATCATATTTTTAATAATATATTAAATCTCTATATACTATAATATCTATCATATTTTTTATATATTATCTATATTAAATCTATACTATCTATACTATATTATCTATACTATACTATCTATCATATTTATAATATATTATTTATACTATAATATCTATCATATTTTTAATATATTATCTATATTAAATCTATCTATACTATAATATCTATACTATACTATCTATCATATTTATAATATATTATCTATATTAAATCTATATTATCTATACTATAATATCTATCATATTTATAATATATTATCTATATTAAATCTATATTATCTATACTATAATATCTATCATATTTATAATATATTATCTATACTATAATATCTATCATATTTATAATATATTATCTATATTAAATCTATATTATCTATACTATATATCTATCATATTTATAATATATTATCTATATTAAATCTATATTATCTATACTATAATATCTATCATATTTATAATATATTATCTATATTAAATCTATATTATCTATACTATAATATCTATCATATTTATAATATATTATCTATACTATAATATCTATCATATTTATAATATATTATCTATATTAAATCTATACTATCTATACTATAATATCTATCATATTTATAATATATTATCTATATTAAATCTATACTATAATATCTATATATATAATATATTATCTATATTAAATCTATATTATCTATACTATAATATCCATCATATTTTTAATATATTATCTATATTAAATCTATATTAAATCTATACTATAATATCTATCATATTTATAATATATTATCTATATTAAATCTATACTATCTATACTATAATATCTATACTATAATATCTATCATATTTATAATATATTATCTATATTAAATCTATATTATTTATACTATAATATCTATCATATTTTTAATATATTATCTATATTTAATAATACTATAATATCTATACTATACTATCTATCATATTTATAATATATTATCTATATTAAATCTATATTATCTATACTATACTATCTATCATATTTATAATATATTATCTATATTAAATCTATATTATCTATACTATAATATCTATCATATTTATAATATATTATCTATACTATAATATCTATCATATTTATAATATATTATCTATATTAAATCTATATTATCTATACTATGATATCTATCATATTTATAATATATTATCTATACTATAATATCTATACTATATTATATCTATACTATAACATCTATACTATAATATCTATCATATTTATAATATATTATCTATACTTTATATTATATACTATTATAAGTATGATAGATATTATAGTACAGATATTATAGCATAGATAATATATTATATCTATCAACTTTACTCTACACTATCTACTATAATATCTATCATATTAATAATATATTATCTATACTATACTATCTATATTATATATGCTATAATATCTATACTATAATATCTATCATAGTATAGTACAGATAGTTATAATACATTATCTATATTATATATATTCTATAATATCTACACTACAATTTCATCTATCATATCTACACTATCAATATCTATCATATTTATAATGTATTATCTATACTATGTATACTATTGTCAAGACGTATCGGTTAATGTGGCGAATGCTGCTCATCGAATGATGAACGGTTTATAGTTGCATGATTAAATGAATCAGGAAATTATTAACTCCTTAACCTGGGGCACCATGGGAAAACAATGATTAACTGAATCAAGCAGTTATTAACTCATTAACCTGGGGCACCATGGGAAAACAATGATTAACTGAATCAAGCAGTTATTAACTCATTAACCTGGGGCACCATGGGAAAACAATGATTAACTGAATCAAGCAGTTATTAACTCATTAACCTGGGGCACCATGGGAAAACAATGATTAACTGAATCAAGCAGTTATTAACTCATTAACCTGGGGCACCATGGGGAAACAATGATTAACTGAATCAAGCAGTTATTAACTCATTAACCTGGGGCACCTTGGGAAAACAATGATTAACTGAATCAAGCAGTTATTAACTCATTAACCTGGGGCACCATGGGAAAACAATGATTAACTGAATCAAGCAGTTATTAACTCATTAACCTGGGGCACCATGGGAAAACAATGATTAACTGAATCAAGTTATTAACTCAACCTGAATGGGAAAACAATGATTAAATGAATCAGGAAATTATTCACCATTAACAGGGAAAACAATGATTAACTGAATCAAGCAGTTAAACTCATTAACCTGGGGCACCATGGGAAAACAATGATTAACTGAATCACAGTTATTAACTCATTAACCTGACCATGGGAAAACATGATTAACTGAATTCATTAACCTGGGGCTGGGAAAACAATAACTGAATCAAGCAGTTATTAACTCAAACCTGGGGCACAAAAACAATGATTAAATGAATCACTCATTAACCTGACATGGGAAAACAATGATTAACTGAATCAAGCCTCAAAATGGGAAAACAATGATTAACTAAAAGAGTTATTAACTCATTAACCTGACCATGGGAAAACAATGATTAACTGAAAGTAGATGAAAACAATGATTAACTGAATCAAGCAGTTATTACATTTGGGTGGGAAAACAATGATTAACTGAATCAGCAGTTATTTTAACTCATAACCTGCACCATGGAAAACAATGATTAACTCATTAACCTGCCGCTCTTATGGACCAGGGTAAACAATGATTAACTGAATCAAGCAGTTATTAACTCATTAACCTGGGGCACCATGGGAAAACAATGATTAACTGAATCAAGCAGTTATTAACTCATTAACCTGGGGCACCATGGGAAAACAATGATTAACTGAATCAAGGATTAATTAACGCACTTCTCTGCAATGATTAACTGAATCTGGTTATTAACTCATTAACCTGGGGCACCATGGGAAAACAATGATTAACTGAATCAAGTTAACCTCATGTAACCTAGTGGATTAACTGAAAACAATTAACTCATTAACCTGATTAACTGAATCAAGCAGTTATTAACTCATTAACCTGGGGCACCATGGGAAAACAATGATTAACTGAATCAAGCAGTTATTAACTCATTCTGAAAGGGGTCTTGGGAAAACAATGATTAACTCAGGTTATTAACTCATTAACCTGGGGCGTAGGAATGAAAGCAGGGAAAACAATGATTAACTGAATCAAGCAGTTATTAACTCATTAACCTGGGGCACCATGGAAAACAATGATTAACTGAATCAAGCAGTTATTAACTCATTAACCTGGGGCACCATGGGAAAACAATGATTAACTGAATCAAGCAGTTATTAACTCAGGGGCACGGGAGATTAACTTCAAGCAGTTATTAACATTAACCTGGGGCACCATGGGAAAACAATGATTAACTGAATCAAGCAGTTATTAACTCATTAACCTGGGGCACCTTGGGAAAATGTTATTGAGTTTCTCTTTACCACATTAACTCAAAGTATATCAGAATATCGATTTTTACCACAGTCGCTAATTAATCAATTTCCTCTACAGTCTCATTCTGAATGTCGCATAAAAACACATTGTCTGTTTATTAAAACTTAGTACAATGGGCCAACACACTATGACACGTGTCGCCCAAAATGGGTATTTAAAAGAGAGAGAAAAGTGAAAGTAGATGAGAGAAATATACATTTGGGTGCATTAGTCAGCTATGCTTATTTTAACACTAACCTTGCAAACTCCGTATGGGTCATGGAATTAGAAGAGGGTTCCTTTGTCTTCAACCTCTGTGCAACTCTCTGCGTTGTCCTCACGATGTCAGTGTCCTTTGTAATAGTGGTCTGTTTCCTCGCCCTTGTTCTGAAAGGGGTCTTCCGGACAGCCAGCCATGTAGCTCAGGGCTCACAGCGTAGGAATGAAAGCAGTGTAGATACAGGATTCGATGGAGAGTGGGTTCTAAATTCTTAGACGCAGCTTCATCATCCGTAGCATGGATAGAAGAGGGTTCCTTTGTCTTCAACCTCGTGTTGCGTTTTGGGTTCGTTGACTACTCATCCGTAGCATGGATAGAAGAGGGTTCCTTTGTCTTCAACCTCGTGTTGCGTTTTGGGTTGGTTGACTACTCATCCGTAGCATGGATAGAAGAGGGTTCCTTTGTCTTCAACCTCGTGTTGCGTTTTGGGTTGGTTGACTACTCATCCGTAGCATGGATAGAAGAGGGTTCCTTTGTCTTCAACCTCGTGTTGCGTTTTGGGTTGGTTGACTACTCATCCGTAGCATGGATAGAAGAGGGTTCCTTTGTCTTCAACCTCGTGTTGCGTTTTGGGTTGGTTGACTACTCATCCGTAGCATGGATAGAAGAGGGTTCCTTTGTCTTCAACCTCGTGTTGCGTTTTGGGTTCGTTGACTACTCATCCGTAGCATGGATAGAAGAGGGTTCCTTTGTCTTCAACCTCGTGTTGCGTTTTGGGTTCGTTGACTACTCAGACATTGGCTGCAGCTCGGGTCACTTAGTCTAACATGTTAATTCTTAACTCACAGGTCTTATACCCTCGGGTCAGAAGTGGGCGTAACCGCCTTTTAGGGCAATTCTCTGGGCCAAGATACGAGGCAAGGTCTGGATTTTACTCAGATCCAATTTAGACAATTAACTTCACATTTCATCTTTACAAAAACATTCTCTTTGATTTGGTCATTTTCCACCAACGTACAACGTATAAACATACAAGAACAACTCTTCAAGTTACACTGTTTTAATAAAGTCGTCCTTTATTAACTTTTAACAACAAAACAAAAATGACATATATTTTCAAATTCCAACTTTTGTCATTGCCACCATTGTGGCTGACCAAACCATTTTCACAAAGTCCATTTATTGCATGAAAATGTTCTCGGTAGTGAGAGGACAAAGGAATTGTGTCTGCTGCCTTAGATTTACAATGGGAGTGAGGTGTCATAAACCATCTTCACACCTCTTCTCCTCTGGTGGGAGTGAGGTGTCATAAACCTTCACACCTCTTCTCCTCTGGTGGGAGTGAGGTGTCATAAACCATCTTCACACCTCTTCTCCTCTGGTGGGAGTGAGGTGTCATAAACCATCTTCACACCTCTTCTCTGGTGGGAGTGAGGTGTCATAAACTCTGGTGGGGGTGAGAGATCTCTCTGTAGGATTGTGGACCCAGGTAACCTGAGCCGAGCAGGACAGTCATGACACTGTCTATATTATATCTATACTATAATATTTATCATATTTATTATATATTATCTGTACACTATCATTTCTATCATATTTATGATATATAATTTACACTATACTATCTATGTTATATCTATACTACAATATCCATGCTGTAATATCTGTCATATTATATTATCTATACTCTATCTATACTACCATATCTATCATATTGACAATATATTATCTATACTACAATATCTATATTATCTACACTATCATATATATCATATTGACAATATATTATCTATACTACACCATCTATATTACAATATATATACTATTTTATCTATCATATGTATTTCTATAATATCTACACTATCTCCTAAAATATCTACACTATAATATCTGTCATTTATAATCTATTATATATACGATCTATATTATCTATACGATTATATCTATCAACTTTACTCTATACTATCTACTATAATATCTGTACCATAATATCTATCATATACTGTCTATATTATATATATATTTTTTATTTTTTTTTTCACCTTTATTTAACCAGGTAGGCTAGTTGAGAACAAGTTCTCATTTGCAACTGCGACCTGGCCAAGATAAAAGCATAGCAGTGTGAACAGACAACACAGAGTTACACATGGAATAAACAATTAACAAGTCAATAACACAGTAGAAAAAAAAATGGGCAGTCTATATACAATGTGTGCAAAAGGCATGAGGAGGTAGGCGAATAATACAATTTTGCAGATTAACACTGGAGTGATAAATGATCAGGTCATGTACAGGTAGAGATATTGGTGTGCAAAAGAGCAGAAAAATAAATAAATAAAAACAGTATAAAAAACAGTATGGGAATGAGGTAGGTGAAAATGGGTGGGCTATTTTCCTATAGACTATGTACAGCTGCAGCGATCGGTTAGCTGCTCGGATAGCTGATGTTTGAAGTTGGTGAGGGAGATAAAAGTCTCCAACTTCAGCGATTTTTGCAATTCGTTCCAGTCACAGGCAGCAGAGTACTGGAACGAAAGGCGGCCAAATGATGTGTTGGCTTTAGGGATGATCAGTGAGATACACCTGCTGGAGCGCATGCTACGGATGGGTGTTGCCATCGTGACCAGTGAACTGAGATAAGGCGGAGCTTTACCTAGCATGGACTTGTAGATGACCTGGAGCCAGTGGGTCTGGCGACGAATATGTAGTGAGGGCCAGCCGACTAGAGCATACAAGTCGCAGTGGTGGGTGGTATAAGGTGCTTTAGTGACAAAACGGATGGCACTGTGATAGACTGCATCCAGTTTGCTGAGTAGAGTGTTGGAAGCCATTTTGTAGATGACATCGCCGAAGTCGAGGATCGGAGGATAGTCAGTTTAACTAGGGTAAGCTTGGCAGCGTGAGTGAAGGAGGCTTTGTTGCGGAATAGAAAGCCGACTCTTGATTTGATTTTCGATTGGAGATGTTTGATGTGGGTCTGGAAGGAGAGTTTGCAGTCTAGCCAAACACCTAGGTACTTATAGATGTCCACATATTCAAGGTCGGATCCATCCAGGGTGGTGATGCTAGTCGGGCATGCGGGTGCAGGCAGCGATCGGTTGAAAAGCATGCATTTGGTTTTACTCGCATTTAAGAGCAGTTGGAGGCCACGGAAGGAGTGCTGTATGGCATTGAAGCTCGTTTGGAGGTTAGATAGCACAGTGTCCAATGACGGGCCGAAAGTATATAGAATGGTGTCATCTGCGTAGAGGTGGATCAGGGAATCGCCCGCAGCAAGAGCAACATCATTGATATACACAGAGAAAAGAGTCGGCCCGAGAATTGAACCCTGTGGCACCCCCATAGAGACTGCCAGAGGACCGGACAGCATGCCCTCCGATTTGACACACTGAACTCTGTCTGCAAAGTAATTGGTGAACCAGGCAAGGCAGTCATCCGAAAAACCGAGGCTGTAGAGTCTGCCGATAAGAATATGGTGATTGACAGAGTCGAAAGCCTTGGCGAGGTCGATGAAGACGGCTGCACAGTACTGTCTTTTATCGATGGCGGTTATGATATCGTTTAGTACCTTGAGTGTGGCTGAGGTGCACCCGTGACCGGCTCGGAAACCAGATTGCACAGCGGAGAAGGTACGGTGGGATTCGAGATGGTCAGTGACCTGTTTGTTGACTTGGCTTTCGAAGACCTTAGATAGGCAGGGCAGGATGGATATAGGTCTGTAACAGTTTGGGTCCAGGGTGTCTCCCCCTTTGAAGAGGGGGATGACTGCGGCAGCTTTTCAATCCTTGGGGATCTCAGACGATATGAAAGAGAGGTTGAACAGGCTGGTAATAGGGGTTGCGACAATGGCGGCAGATAGTTTCAGAAATAGCGGGTCCAGATTGTCAAGCCCAGCTGATTTGTACAGGTCCAGGTTTTGCAGCTCTTTCAGAACATCTGCTATCTGGATTTGGGTAAAGGAGAACCTGGAGAGGCTTGGGTGAGGAGCTACGGGGGGGGGGCGGAGCTGTTGGCCGAGGTTGGAGTAGCCAGGCGGAAGGCATGGCCAGCCGTTGAGAAGTGCTTATCGAAGTTTTCGATAATCATGGATTTATCGGTGGAGACCGTGTTTCCTAGCCTCAGAGCAGTGGGCAGCTGGGAGGAGGTGCTCTTGTTCTCCATGGACTTCACAGTGTCCCAGAACTTTTTGGAGTTGGAGCTACAGGATGCAAACTTCTGCCTGAAGAAGCTGGCCTTAGCTTTCCTGACTGACTGCGTGTATTGGTTCCTGACTTCCCTGAACAGTTGCATATCACGGGGGGCTATTCGATGCTATTGCAGTCCGCCACAGGATGTTTTTGTGCTGGTCGAGGGCAGTCAGGTCTGGAGTGAACCAAGGGCTGTATCTGTTCTTGGTTCTGCATTTTTTGAACGGAGCATGCTTATCTAAAATGGTGAGGAAGTTACTTTTAAAGAATAACCATGCATCCTCAACTGACGGGATGAGGTCAATGTCCTTCCAGGATACCCGGGCCATGTCGATTAGAAAGGCCTGCTCACAGAAGTGTTTTAGGGAGCGTTTGACAGTGATGAGGGGTGGTCGTTTGACTGCGGCTCCGTGGCGGATACAGGCGATGAGGCAGTGATCGCTGAGATCCTGGTTGAAGACAACAGAGGTATATTTGGAGGGCCAGTTGGTCAGGATGACGTCTATGAGGGTGCCCTTGTTTACAGAGTTAGGGTTGTACCTGGTGGGTTCCTTGATGATTTGAGTGAGATTGAGGGCATCTAGCTTAGATTGTAGGACTGCCGGGGTGTTAAGCATATCCCAGTTTAGGTCACCTAACAGAACGAACTCTGAAGCTAGATGGGGGGCAATCAATTCACAAATGGTGTCCAGGGCACAGCGGTGAGCTGAGGGGGGTCGGTAGCAGGCGGCAACAGTGAGAGACTTGTTTCTGGAGAGAGTAATTTTCAAAATTAGTAGTTCAAACTGTTTGGGTATGGACCTGGAAAGTATGACATTACTTTGCAGGCTATCTCTGCAGTAGACTGCAACTCCTCCCCCTTTAGCAGTTCTATCTTGACGGAAGATGTTATAGTTGGGTATGGAAATCTCTGAATTTTTGGTGGCCTTCCTGAGCCAGGATTCAGACACGGCAAGGACATCAGGGTTAGCAGAGTGTGCTAAAGCAGTGAGTAAAACAAACTTAGGGAGGAGGCTTCTGATGTTGACATGCATAAAACCAAGACTTTTTCGATCACAGAAGTCAACAAATGAGGGTACCTGGGGACATGCGGGGCCTGGGTTTACCTCCACATCACCCGCGGAACAGAGAAGGAGTAGTATGAGGGTACGGCTAAAGGCTATCAAAACTAGTCGCCTATAATATATAATCTATACTATCTATATTATATCTGTACTATAATATCAATCATATTTATAATATACTATTTGTTCTATACTATAATATCCATGCTATAATATCTATCATTTATAATATATTATCTATACCATACTAACTGTATTATATCAATACTACTATATCTATATTATTTCTATGCTATAATATCTATCATATTTATATTATACTATCTATACTATAATATCTATATTATTTCTATGCTATAATATCTATCATATTTATAATATACTATCTATATTATTTCTGTACGATAATACATATCATATTTATTATATATTATCTATACTATAATATACATACTATAATATATATCATATTTATAATATATTATCTGTTCTATACTGTCTATGTCTATACTACTATATCTATATTATTTCTAAACTATAATATCTATCATATTTATAATATACTATCTATACTATAACATCTATATTATTTCTATACCATAATATGTATCATATTTATAATACATTATCTATACTATAATATCTATCATATTTATAATATATATATTTATAATATATTATCTCTACTATACTATGTATATTATGTCTATTCTATAACAATTATATTTATAATATATTATATAACACCTGTACTCTAATATGTATCATATTTATAATATATTATCTATAGTATCTATACCTCTCGTGTCTGAGCCGTTGAGTTGCGACTCCATTTTGTCCCTATACCGACATTTCGCTTGTTTAATTATTATATATATTCTTTGTTTAACCTTTATTTAACTAAGCAAGTCAGTGAAGAACAAATTCTTATTTTCAATCACAGCCTAGGAACAGTGGGTTAACTGCCTTGTTCAGGGGCAGAATGACAGATGTTTACCTTTTCATCTCAGGGATTTGATCTAGCAACCTTTCGGTTACTGGCCTAATGCTCTAACCACTAAGGCTACCTGTCACCCCAAAATTTTGAAGAGTGAATTCCGATTGGTCAGACCAGCATTGAATGGTTCTAGTCACAGGTACATCCTGGTTGAGTGTTTGCCTATAGGACGGTAGGAGAAAGATGGAGTCGTGGTCAGATTTGCCGAAGGGAGGGCAGGGGAGGGCCTTGTTTGCCTTGTGGAAGTTTAGCAGTGGTCCAGTGTATGGCTCTCGTGCTACAGTCACTATGCTGATATAATTTAGGTAGCCTTGTTCACAAATTTGATTTGTTAAAATCTCCTGCTACAATAAATGCAGCTTCAGGATATATGGTTTTCAGTTTAGTTTCCAGCTAATTTCCTCCGCCGTCGAGGTATCTGCTTGGGGGTGATATCACGGCTGGGACTATGATCGAAGAGAATTCTCTTGTGAGATAATGTGGTCGGCATGGGCATTTGATTGTTTGGAATTCTAGGTCAGTTGAACAAAATTAATAGAGTTCCTGTATGTTGTTATGATTACACCATGAGTCGTTAATCATGAAGCGTACACCCCCGCCCTTCCTCTTCCCAGGGAGATGTCTGCTTCTATCGGCATGATGCATGAAGAAACCCGGTGGCTGTACCGACTCAGACAACATTATAATGTAATATCATATTCATAACCGCACATCCTGTCATCTTCAACAGAGGTGGATACAGAGAACTCCCTCTTCTACCTCGGACGACTCCCCCCACTTCCCCTCCTCTACCTCCCTGGACAAAGATCCAATGGACCCGACTGAGTTCTCCTCCTCTCCCAGGAAAGAATCCTTGACCTCGTCAAAAGGGAAGAGCCTAAGCCCTTTCTCTGAGGCCCCGGCCCTAAAGGCCCCTAGTGGAGACAGTCAGAACCAGATACCTAACAGACTGCTGCAACTGGCTAAAGACAGGAGCAAGAACAAGAAGGACAAGAAGAAGAAGGAACAGGGTGAACAGTCACCAGGTATAACTACACTACAGTGTTGAGACAGGGAGGACAGTCACCAGGTATAACTACACTACAGTGTTGAGACAGGGAGGACAGTCACCAGGTATAACTACACTACAGTGTTGAGACAGGGAGGACAGTCAGCAGGTATAACTACACTACAGTGTTGAGACAGGGAGGACAGTCACCAGGTATAACTACACTACAGTGTTGAGACAGGGAGGACAGTCACCAGGTATAACTACACTACAGTGTTGAGACAGGGAGGACAGTCACCAGGTATAACTACACTACAGTGTTGAGACAGGGAGGACAGTCACCAGGTATAACTACACTACAGTGTTGAGACAGGGAGGACAGTCACCAGGTACACACTAGTGTTGAGACAGGGAGGACAGTCACCAGGTATAACGACACTACAGTGTTGAGACAGGGAGGACAGTCACCAGGTATAACTACACTACAGTGTTGAGACAGGGAGGACAGTCACCAGGTACACACTAGTGTTGAGACAGGGAGGACAGTCAGCAGGTATACACTACAGTGTTGAGACAGGGAGGACAGTCACCAGGTATACACTACAGTGTTGAGACTACAGTGTTGAGAGACAGGGAGGACAGTCACCAGGTATAACTACACTACAGTGTTGAGACAGGGAGGACAGTCACCAGGTACACACTACAGTGTTGAGACAGGGAGGACAGTCACCAGGTACACACTACAGTGTTGAGACAGGGAGGACAGTCAGCAGGTATACACTACAGTGTTGAGACAGGGAGGACAGTCACCAGGTACACACTAGTGTTGAGACAGGGACGACAGTCACCAGGTACACACTAGTGTTGAGACAGGGAGGACAGTCACCAGGTATAACTACACTACAGTGTTGAGACAGGGAGGACAGTCACCAGGTATAACTACACTACAGTGTTGAGACAGGGAGGACAGTCACCAGGTATAACTACACTACAGTGTTGAGACAGGGAGGACAGTCACCAGGTACACACTAGTGTTGAGACAGGGAGGACAGTCACCAGGTATAACTACACTACAGTGTTGAGACAGGGTGGACAGTCACCAGGTATAACTACAGTCACCAGGTATAACTACAGTGTTGAGACAGGGAGGACAGTCACCAGGTATACACTACAGTGTTGAGACAGGGAGGACAGTCATCAGGTATAACTACACTACAGTGTTGAGACAGGGAGGACAGTCACCAGGTATAACTACAGTGTTGAGACAGGGAGGACAGTCACCAGGTATAACTACACTACAGTGTTGAGACAGGGAGGACAGTCACCAGGTATACACTACACTACAGTGTTGAGACAGGGTGGACAGTCACCAGGTATACACTACAGTGTTGAGACAGGGAGGACAGTCTACACACAGTGTTGAGACAGGGAGGACAGTCACCAGGTATAACTACACTACAGTGTTGAGACAGGGAGGACAGTCACCAGGTACACACTAGTGTTGAGACAGGGAGGACAGTCACCAGGTATAACTACACTACAGTGTTGAGACAGGGAGGACAGTCACCAGGTATAACTACACTACAGTGTTGAGACAGGGAGGACAGTCACCAGGTATAACTACACTACAGTGTTGAGACAGGGAGGACAGTCACCAGGTATAACTACACTACAGTGTTGAGACAGGGAGGACAGTCACCAGGTATAACTACACTACAGTGTTGAGACAGGGAGGACAGTCACCAGGTATACACTACAGTGTTGAGACAGGGAGGACAGTCACCAGGTACACACTAGTGTTGAGACAGGGAGGACAGTCACCAGGTATAACTACACTACAGTGTTGAGACAGGAGGACAGTCAAGGTATACACTACAGTGTTGAGACAGGAGGACAGTCACCAGGTACACACTAGTGTTGAGACAGGGAGGACAGTCACCAGGTATACACTACAGTGTTGAGACAAGGAGGACAGTCACCAGGTATAACTACACTACAGTGTTGAGACAGGGAGGACAGTCACAGGTATAACTAGTTGTTGAGACAGGGAGGACAGTCAGCAGGTATAACTACACTACAGTGTTGAGACCACAATCCCAGGTATAACTACACTACAGTGTTGAGACAGGGAGGACAGTCACCAGGTATACACTACAGTGTTGAGACAGGGAGGACAGTCACCAGGTATACACTACAGTGTTGAGACAGGGAGGACAGTCACCAGGTATAACTACACTACAGTGTTGAGACCACAAGTCCAGGTATAACCAGTACAGTGTTGAGTCTGGGATCTGTCACCAGGCTATTCTACTACAGTGTTGAGACCACACAGTCCAGTACACACTAGTGTTGGGTCTGTCACCAGGTATAACTGTGGAGACAGGGAGGACATCACCTATACTACTACAGTGTTGAGACCACAATCCAGTCCAGTTGTTGGGTCTGTGATCTGGTTGAGACTATTCTACTACAGTGTTGAGACCAGGGAATCAGTCACAGTTAACTACACTACAGTGTTGAGTCTGGGAGGACAGTCACCAGGGCTATTCTACTACAGTGTTGAGACCACAATCCAGTCCACTAGTTGTTGTCTGTGAGACAGGGAGGACAGTCACCAGGTATAACTACACTACAGTGTTGAGACTAGGACAGTCACCAGGTATACTACAGTGTTGAGACAGGGAATCCAGTCACCAGTTACACTAGTGTTGAGACTGGGAGGACTGTCACCAGGCTATTCTACTACAGTGTTGAGACCACAATCCAGTCCAGTTACTACAGTGTTGGGTCTGGGAGGACAGTCTGGGCTATTCTACTACAGTGTTGAGACCACAATCCAGTATAACTACACTACAGTGTTGGGTCTGGGAGGATCACCAGGTATTCTACTACAGTGTTGAGACAGGGAGGACAGTCACCAGGTATACACTACAGTGTTGAGACAGGGAGGACAGTCACCAGGTATACACTACAGTGTTGAGACAGGGAGGACAGTCACCAGGTATAACTACACTATCAGTGTTGAGACTAGGACAGTCACCAGGTATAACTACACTACAGTGTTGAGACAGGGAGGACAGTCACCAGGTACACACTACAGTGTTGAGACAGGGAGGACAGTCACCAGGTATTCTACTACAGTGTTGAGACCAGGAGGACAGTCACCAGGTATAACACACTACAGTGTTGAGACAGGGAGGACAGTCACCAGGATAACTACACTACAGTGTTGAGACAGGGAGGACAGTCACCAGGTATACACTACAGTGTTGAGACAGGGAGGACAGTCACCAGGTATACACTACAGTGTTGAGACAGGGAGGACAGTCACCAGGTATACACTACAGTGTTGAGACAGGGAGGACAGTCACCAGGTATAACTACACTACAGTGTTGAGACAGGGAGGACAGTCACCAGGTATAACTACACTACAGTGTTGAGACAGGGAGGACAGTCACCAGGTATAACGACACTACAGTGTTGAGACAGGGAGGACAGTCACCAGGTATAACGACACTACAGTGTTGAGACAGGGAGGACAGTCACCAGGTATAACTACACTACAGTGTAGAGACAGGGAGGACAGTCACCAGGTATACACTACAGTGTTGAGACAGGGAGGACAGTCACCAGGTATACACTACAGTGTTGAGACAGGGAGGACAGTCACCAGGTATAACTACACTACAGTGTTGAGACAAGGAGGACAGTCACCAGGTACAACTAGTGTTGAGACAGGGAGGACAGTCACCAGGTATAACTACACTACAGTGTTGAGACAGGAGGACAGTCACCAGGTATACACTACAGTGTTGAGACAGGGAGGACAGTCACCAGGTACACAAGTGTTGAGAAGGAGGACAGTCAGGTATACACTACAGTGTTGAGACAAGGAGGACAGTCGCCAGGTATAACTACACTACAGTGTTGAGACAGGGAGGACAGTCACCAGGTATAACTACACTACAGTGTTGAGACAGGGAGGACAGTCACCAGGTATAACTACACTACAGTGTTGAGACAGGGAGGACAGTCAGCAGGTATAACTACACTACAGTGTTGAGACAGGGAGGACAGTCACCAGGTATAACTACACTACAGTGTTGAGACAGGGAGGACAGTCACCAGGTATAACTACACTACAGTGTTGAGACAGGGAGGACAGTCACCAGGTATAACTACACTACAGTGTTGAGACAGGGAGGACAGTCACCAGGTATACACTACAGTGTTGAGACAGGGAGGACAGTCACCAGGTATAACTACACTACAGTGTTGAGACAGGGAGGACAGTCACCAGGTATACACTACAGTGTTGAGACAGGGAGGACAGTCACCAGGTATAACTACACTACAGTGTTGAGACAGGGATTGACAGTCACCAGGTATAACTACACTACAGTGTTGAGACAGGGAGGACAGTCACCAGGTATAACTACACTACAGTGTTGAGACAGGGAGGACAGTCACCAGGTACACACTAGTGTTGAGACAGGGAGGACAGTCACCAGGTACACACTAGTGTTGAGACAGGGAGGACAGTCACCAGGTATAACTACACTACAGTGTTGAGACAGGGAGGACAGTCACCAGGTACACACTACAGTGTTGAGACAGGGAGGACAGTCACCAGGTATAACTACACTACAGTGTTGAGACAGGGAGGACAGTCACCAGGTATAACTACACTACAGTGTTGAGACAGGAGGACAGTCACCAGGTACACACTACAGTGTTGAGACAGGGAGGACAGTCACCAGGTATAACGACACTACAGTGTTGAGACAGGGAGGACAGTCACCAGGTACTGTTGAGACAGGGAGGACAGTCACCAGGTATACACTACAGTGTTGAGACAGGGAGGACAGTCACCAGGTATAACTACACTACAGTGTTGAGACAGGGAGGACAGTCACCAGGTACACACTAGTGTTGAGACAGGGAGGACAGTCACCAGGTACACACTAGTGTTGAGACAGGGAGGACAGTCACCAGGTATAACTACACTACAGTGTTGAGACAGGGAGGACAGTCACCAGGTACACACTAGTGTTGAGACAGGGAGGACAGTCAACAGGTATAACGACACTACAGTGTTGAGACAGGGAGGACAGTCACCAGGTATAACTACACTACAGTGTTGAGACAGGGAGGACAGTCACCAGGTATAACTACACTACAGTGTTGAGACAGGGAGGACAGTCACCAGGTATACACTACAGTGTTGAGACAGGGAGGACAGTCACCAGGTATAACTACAGTGTTGAGACAGGGAGGACAGTCACCAGGTATAACTACACTACAGTGTTGAGACAGGGAGGACAGTCAGCAGGTATAACTACACTACAGTGTTGAGACAGGGAGGACAGTCACCAGGTATAACTACACTACAGTGTTGAGACAGGGAGGACAACACCAGGTATACACTAGTGTTGAGACAGGGAGGACAGTCACCAGGTATACACTACAGTGTTGAGACAGGGAGGACAGTCACCAGGTATAACTACACTACAGTGTTGAGACAGGGAGGACAGTAGTCACCAGGTATAACTACACTACAGTGTTGAGACAGGGAGGACAGTCACCAGGTATAACTACACTACAGTGTTGAGACAGGGAGGACAGTCACCAGGTATACACTACAGTGTTGAGACAGGAGGACAGTCACCAGTATAACTACACTACAGTGTTGAGACAGGGAGGACAGTCACCAGGTATACACTACAGTGTTGAGACAGGGAGGACAGTCACCAGGTATAACTACAGTATTGAGACAGGGAGGACAGTCACCAGGTATAACTACACTACAGTGTTGAGACAGAGAGGACAGTCACCAGGTATAACTACACTACAGTGTTGAGACAGGGAGGACAGTCACCAGGTATAACTACACTACAGTGTTGAGACAGGGAGGACAGTCACCAGGTATAACTACACTACAGTGTTGAGACAGGGAGGACAGTCACCAGGTATAACTACACTACAGTGTTGAGACAGGGAGGACAGTCACCAGGTACACACTACAGTGTTGAGACAGGGAGGAGAGTCACCAGGTATACACTAGTGTTGAGACAGGGAGGACAGTCAGCAGGTATAACTACACTACAGTGTTGAGACAGGGAGGACAGTCACCAGGTATAACTACAGTGTTGAGACAGGGAGGACAGTCACCAGGTATAACTACACTACAGTGTTGAGACAGAGAGGACAGTCACCAGGTATAACTACACTACAGTGTTGAGACAGGGAGGAGAGTCACCAGGTATACACTAGTGTTGAGACAGGGAGGACAGTCAGCAGGTATAACTACACTACAGTGTTGAGACAGGGAGGACAGTCACCAGGTATAACTACACTACAGTGTTGAGACAGGGAGGACAGTCACCAGGTACACACTAGTGTTGAGACAGGGAGGACAGTCACCAGGTATAACTACACTACAGTGTTGAGACAGGGAGGACAGTCACCAGGTACACACTACAGTGTTGAGACAGGGAGGACAGTCAGCAGGTATAACTACACTACAGTGTTGAGACAGGGAGGACAGTCACCAGGTATAACTACACTACAGTGTTGAGACAGGGAGGACAGTCACCAGGTATAACTACACTACAGTGTTGAGACAGGGAGGACAGTCACCAGGTATAACTACAGTGTTGAGACAGGGAGGACAGTCACCAGGTATAACTACACTACAGTGTTGAGACAGGGAGGACAGTCACCAGGTATACACTAGTGTTGAGACAGGGAGGACAGTCACCAGGTATAACGACACTACAGTGTTGAGACAGGGAGGACAGTCACCAGGTACACTACACTACAGTGTTGAGACAGGGAGGACAGTCACCAGGTATAACTACACTACAGTGTTGAGACCACAATCCAGTCCAGTTGTTGGGTCTGTGGTCTGGGCTATTCTACTACAGTTTTGAGACCACAATCCAGTCCAGTCATTGGTTGTTGGGTCTGTGGTCTGGGCTATTCTACTACAGTGTTGAGACCACAATCCAGTCCAGTTATAGGTTGTTGGGTCTGTGATCTGGGCTATTCTACTACAGTGTTGAGACCACAATCCAGTCCAGTTGTTGGGTCTGTGATCTGGGCTATTCTACTACAGTGTTGAGACCACAATCCAGTCCAGTTGTTGGGTCTGTGATCTGGGCTATTCTACTACAGTGTTGAGACCACAATCCAGTCCAGTTGTTGGGTCTGTGATCTGGGCTATTCTACTACAGTGTTGAGACCACAATCCAGTCCAGTCATTGGTTGTTGGGTCTGTGGTCTGGGCTATTCTACTACAGTGTTGAGACCACAATCCAGTCCAGTTGTTGGGTCTGTGATCTGGGCTATTCTACTACAGTGTTGAGACCACAATCCAGTCCAGTTGTTGGGTCTGTGATCTGGGCTATTCTACTACAGTGTTGAGACCACAATCCAGTCCAGTTGTTGGGTCTGTGATCTGGGCTATTCTACTACAGTGTTGAGACCACAATCCAGTCCAGTTATTGGTTGTTGGGTCTGTGGTCTGGGCTATTCTACTACAGTGTTGAGACCACAATCCAGTCCAGTTATAGGTTGTTGGGTCTGTGATCTGGGCTATTCTGCTACAGTGTTGAGACCACAATCCAGTCCAGTTGTTGGGTCTGTGATCTGGGCTATTCTACTACAGTGTTGAGACCACAATCCTGTCCAGTTATAGGTTGTTGGGTCTGTGATCTGGGCTATTCTACTACAGTGTTGAGACCACAATCCAGTCCAGTTGTTGGGTCTGTGATCTGGGCTATTCTACTACAGTGTTGAGACCACAATCCTGTCCAGTTATAGGTTGTTGGGTCTGTAATTCTACTACAGTGTTGAGACCACAATCCAGTCCAGTTATAGGTTGTTGGGTCTGTATCTGGGCCATTCTACAGTGTTGAGACCACAATCCAGTCCAGTTGTTGGGTCTGTGATCTGGGCTATTCTACTACAGTGTAAATACAATCCAGTCCAGTTGTTGGGTCTGTGATCTGGTAGTCTACTACAGTGTAAACCACAATCCAGTCAGTTATAACTGTTGGGTAAATGTGATCAGTGGCAGGTATACTACAGTGTTGAGACCATAATCCTGTCCAGTTATAGGTTGTTGGGTCTGTGATCTGGGCTATAACTACAGTGTAACCACAATCCAGTCCAGTTGTTGGGTCTGTGATCTGGGCTATTCTACTACAGTGTTGAGACCACAATCCTGTCCAGTTATAGGTTGTTGGGTCTGTGATCTGGGCTATTCTACTACAGTGTTGAGACCACAATCCAGTCCAGTTATAGGTTGTTGGGTCTGTGATCTGGGCCATTCTACTACAGTGTTGAGACCACAATCCAGTCCAGTTGTTGGGTCTGTGAGGGCTATTCTACTACAGTGTTGAGACCACAATCCAGTCCAGTTGTTGGGTCTGTGATCTGGGCTATTCTACTACAGTGTTGAGACCACAATCCAGTCCAGTTATTGGTTGTTGGGTCTGTGATCTGGGCTATTCTACTACAGTGTTGAGACCACAATCCTGTCCAGTTATAGGTTGTTGGGTCTGTGATCTGGGCTATAACTACAGTGTTGAACCACAATCCAGTCCAGTTGTTGGGTCTGTGATCTGGGCTATTCTACTACAGTGTTGAGACCACAATCCTGTCCAGTTATAGGTTGTTGGGTCTGTGATCTGGGCTATTCTACTACAGTGTTGAGACCACAATCCAGTGTTGTTGGGTCTGTGAAACTACAGTGCCATATCTTTATGTGGGGATCTGAGGTTTTCCAAATTTTTAAATTATTTTTTATTTTTTTATTTCACCTTTATTTAACCAGGTAGGCTAGTTGAGAACAAGTTCTCATTTGACAGTGGCAAGATAAAGTAGCAGTGTGAACAGACAACACAGAGTTACACATGGAATAAACAATTAACAAGTCAATAACACAGTAGAAAAAATGGGCAGTCTATATACAATGTGTGCAAAAGGCATGAGGAGGTGTAAAATTTAAAAACATAGTTGTCTTTATTGTTATGTCTTCACAGCAGGTTAATATCACATTCGGCAACAGTGTAAATACGACCTCCATCTGTGTGTTACTCTTAGGTATTTAAACATTGCTTTTGTCTTCACAAAAGTGTAACCTTCGGCAACAATTAGAATACGATACATCTGTGGCTCTTAGGTGACATTTAAACATTGCTTTTGTCATTATTACTCAGTTTAGTACATTTATTTGAAAGTCATTGATGGACTGAAATATAACTATTTTCAGTGTAAATGAGACTGACAAGGAGAGTGGCCAAAATGTATAACTAGGACCAGGCAGAGACTGGACCCATCAGGAATAACAACTCTATCCCAGAGTTAGGTTTCAAAAGACTGCTATATTTTTCAGTGTAACAAACTCCCCAGTCCTTTCCGATGACAAGTATAACATGATGCTGCCACCACAATACTTGAAAACATGTGGCAAATGTTTTAATCAAATTATTATTTAAAAATGTTGTGCAGCAAAATGTGGACTGTAGGGATGTGTAACTTTCACTAGGCAGTGTAAATACGACAGTGGCAGGTATAACTACAGTGTAAATATGACAGTGGCAGGTATAACTACAGTGTAAATATGACAGTGGCAGGTATAACTACAGTGGCAGGTATAACTACAGTGTAAATACGACAGTGGCAGGTATAACTACAGGGTAAATATGACAGTGGCAGGTATAACTACAGTGGCAGGTATAACTACAGTGGCAGGTATAACTACAGTGGCAGGTATAACTACAGTGTAAATATGAGTACAGTGGCAGGTATAACTACAGTGGCAGGTATAACTACAGTGTAAATATGACAGTGGCAGGTATAACTACAGTGGCAGGTATAACTACAGTGGCAGGTATAACTACAGTGGCAGGTATAACTACAGTGTAAATACGACAGTGGCAGGTATAACTACAGTGTAAATATGACAGTGGCAGGTATAACTACAGTGTAAATACGACAGTGGCAGGTATAACTACAGTGTAAATACGACAGTGGCAGGTATAACTACAGTGTAAATACGACAGTGGCAGGTATAACTACAGTGTAAATATGACAGTGGCAGATATAACTACAGTGTAAATACGACAGTGGCAGGTATAACTACAGTGTAAATACGACAGTGGTAGGTATAACTACAGTGGCAGGTATAACTACAGTGGCAGGTATAACTACAGTGTAAATACGACAGTGGCAGGTATAACTACAGTGTAAATACGACAGTGGCAGGTATAACTACAGTGTAAATACGACAGTGGCAGGTATAACTACAGTGTAAATACGACAGTGGCAGGTATAACTACAGTGTAAATACGACAGTGGCAGGTATAACTACAGTGTAAATATGACAGTGGCAGGTATCACTACAGTGGCAGGTATAACTACAGTGGCAGGTATAACTACAGTGTAAATACGACAGTAGCAGATATAACTACAGTGGCAGGTATAACTACAGTGTAAATACGCCAGTGGCAGGTATAACTACAGTGTAAATACGACAGTGGCAGGTATAACTACAGTGGCAGGTATAACTACAGTGTAAATACGACAGTGGCAGGTATAACTACAGTGTAAATACGACAGTGGCAGGTATAACTACAGTGTAAATACGACAGTGGCAGGTATAACTACAGTGTAAATACGTGGCAGGTATAATATGTAAATACGACAGTGGCAGGTATAACTACAGTGTAAATATGACACAGGTATCACTACAGTGGCAGGTATAACTACAGTGGCAGGTATAACTACAGTGTAAATACGACAGTAGCAGATATAACTACAGTGGCAGGTATAACTACAGTGTAAATACGACAGTGCCAGGTATAACTACAGTGTAATAACTACAGTGTAAATACAGTGGCAGGTATAACTACAGTGTAAATAACTACAGTGGCAGGTATAACTACAGTGTAAATACGACAGTGGCAGGTATAACTACAGTGTAAATACGACAGTGGCAGGTATAACTACAGTGTAAATACGACAGTGGCAGGTATAACTACAGTGTAAATACGACAGTGTGTAAATACAGTGTATAACTACAGTGTAAATATGACAGTGGCAGGTATCACTACAGTGGCAGGTATAACTACAGTGGCAGGTATAACTACAGTGTAAATACGACAGTAGCAGATATAACTACAGTGGCAGGTATAACTACAGTGTAAATACGACAGTGCCAGGTATAACTACAGTGTAAATACGACAGTGGCAGGTATCACTACAGTGGCAGGTATAACTACAGTGTAAATACGACAGTGGCAGATATAACTACAGTGGCAGGTATAACTACAGTGTAAATACGCCAGTGGCAGGTATAACTACAGTGTAAATACGACAGTGGCAGGTATAACTACAGTGGCAGGTATAACTACAGTGTAAATACGACAGTGGCAGGTATAACTACAGTGTAAATATGACAGTGGCAGGTATAACTACAGTGTAAATACGACAGTGGCAGGTATAACTACAGTGTAAATATGACAGTGGCAGGTATAACTACAGTGTAAATACGACAGTGGCAGGTATAACTACAGTGTAAATACGACAGTGGCAGGTATAACTACAGTGTAAATACGACAGTGGCAGGTATAACTACAGTGTAAATATGACAGTGGCAGGTATAACTACAGTGTAAATACGACAGTGGCAGGTATAACTACAGTGTAAATACGACAGTGGCAGGTATAACTACAGTGTAAATATGACAGTGGCAGGTATAACTACAGTGTAAATACGACAGTGGCAGGTATAACTACAGTGGCAGGTATAACTACAGTGTAAATACGACAGTGGCAGGTATAACTACAGTGTAAATACGACAGTAGCAGGTATAACTACAGTGTAAATACGACAGTGGCAGGTATAACTACAGTGTAAATACGACAGTAGCAGGTATAACTACAGTGTAAATACGACAGTAGCAGGTATAACTACAGTGTAAATACGACAGTGGCAGGTATAACTACAGTGTAAATACGACAGTGGCAGGTATAACTACAGTGTAAATATGACAGTGGCAGGTATAACTACAGTGTAAATACGACAGTGGCAGGTATAACTACAGTGTAAATACGACAGTGGCAGGTATAACTACAGTGTAAATACGACAGTGGCAGGTATAACTACAGTGTAAATACGACAGTGGCAGGTATAACTACAGTGTAAATATGACAGTGGCAGGTATAACTACAGTGTAAATACGACAGTGGCAGGTATAACTACAGTGTAAATATGACAGTGGCAGGTATAACTACAGTGTAAATACGACAGGCAGGTATAACTACAGTGTAAATAGGTATAACTACAGTGTAAATAACAGTAGCAGGTATAACTACAGTGTAAATATGACAGTGGCAGGTATAACTACAGTGACAGTGGCAGGTATAACTACAGTGTAAATATGACAGTGGCAGGTATAACTACAGTGTAAATACGACAGTGCAGGTATAACTACAGTGTAAATAGGTATAACTACAGTGTAAATACGACAGTAGCAGGTATAACTACAGTGTAAATACTACAGTAGCAGGTATAACTACAGTGTAAATACTACAGTAGCAGGTATAACTACAGTGTAAATATGACAGTGGCAGGTATAACTACAGTGTAAATACGACAGTAGCAGGTATAACTACAGTGTAAATACTACAGTAGCAGGTATAACTACAGTGTAAATACTACAGTAGCAGGTATAACTACAGTGTAAATATGACAGTGGCAGGTATAACTACAGTGTAAATACGACAGTAGCAGGTATAACTACAGTGTAAATACTACAGTAGCAGGTATAACTACAGTGTAAATACTACAGGGGTTTGATTGTAGTCTGTTTATCTGTTTGTCTCCGTAGAAACCCAGCACATAGAGCCTCCTATAGATGGAGAGATCTACTTCTGCTGAGGAGACCCCTCTTCATCTCCTCCGATGTCAATGCAACATCCCTCTCACCAGCTGAATGGAAGGCCAAGTTGCCAAAGTGCCCCCATCGTCAAACCCTCTAAGTCCTCACAAACACTCCCAACTGACACACAATAGGAAGTGGAAGGTCTCTCATCATCTGAGTCATAAGCTCCAGCTGCAATGTTCTGTCTGAGTGCTCACTACAGATTGGCTCCTGACTGTCACCTGCTAAAAAATATAACAATAAGGAAACTGTTTCTATGTTAGATACTGTAGGTTAAAGATTGTCTATAACAATAAGGAAACTGTTTCTATGTTAGATACTGTAGGTTAAAGATTGTCTATAACAATAAGGAAACTGTTTCTATGTTAGATACTGTAGGTTAAAGATTGTCTATAACAATAAGGAAACTGTTTCTATGCTAGATACTGTAGGTTAAAGATTGTCTATAACAATAAGGAAACTGTTTCTATGTTAGATACTGTAGGTTAAAGATTGTCTACAACAATAAGGAAACTGTTTCTATGCTAGATATTGTAGGTTAAAGACAGTCTATAACAATAAGGAAACTGTTTCTATGCTAGATACTGTGGTTCTGATGTGCTTGACATGTTGCAATAATCTCAATACATTTGACATGTGATGCTATTGATCACATTAATAATCTTTTCTGGTGCATGTCCAAGATCGATAATCAATCAAAGCTGTCATCAAGGCAAAGGGTGGCTACTTTGAAGAATCTCAAATCTCAAATATATTTGTTGTTTGTTTAAAACTTCTTAGGGCTGAGATCCCGTTAACGGGGTCGATATGACAACAGCCAGTGAAAGTGCAGGGCGCCAAATTCAAAACCACAGAAATCTCATAATTAAAATTATAAGTATAATACCATTTTAATGGTAATCGTGTTGTTAATCCCACCAGTGTCCGATTTAAAATAGGCTTTACAGCGAAAGCACCACAAACTATTATGTTAGGTCAGAGCCAAGTCACAGAAAAACACAGCCATTTTTCCAAGCTAAGAGTGGAGTCACAAAAATCTGAAATAGAGAGAATTAATCACTAACCTTTGATGATCTTCATCAGATGACACTCATAGGACTTCATGTTAGACAATACATTTATGTTTTGTTCGATAAAGTTCATATTTATCTAAAAAAATCTCAGTATACATTGGCGCGTTATGTTCAGTAGTTCCAAAAACATCCGGTGATATTGCAGAGAGCCACATCAATTTACAGAAATACTCATTATAAATGTTGATAGAAATACAAGTGCTTTACAGCGAAAGCACCACAAACTATTATGTTAGGACAATCTATTATGTTGAAGAATCTATTATGTTGAAGAATCTAAAATATGAACTATATTTTAATTTGTTTAACACTTTTTTGGTTACTACATGATTCCATATGTATTTCCTAGTTTTTATGTCTTCATTATTATTCTACAATGTAGAAAATAGTAAAAAATAAAAACCCTTGACTGAGTAGGTGTGTCCAAATCTTTGACTGGTTCTGTATATAAATCCCCAACGTAACAACAGGTCCAATCATGACGTCTGTCAGAATTGGGAATGCAAACAATTGTGCTAATGGATAATAAAATTAATCATTTTCACCTGACAGTATATTTGACTTGTTAACATTTCTCAAATCAAATCAAATCAAATTTTATTTGTCACATACACATGGTTAGCAGATGTTAAATGCGAGTGTAGCGAAATGCTTGTGCTTCTAGTTCCGACAATGCAGTGATAACCAACAAGTAATCTAACTAACAATTCCAAAACTACTGTCTTATACACAGTGTAAGGGGATAAGGAACATGTACATAAGGATATATGAATGAGTGATGGTACAGAGCAGCATACAGTAGATGGTATCGAGTACAGTATATACATATGAGATGAGTGTGTAGACAAAGTAAACAAAGTGACATAGTTAAAGTGGCTAGTGATACATGTGTTACATAAGGATGCAGTCGATGATGTAGAGTACAGTATATACATATGCATATGAGATTAATAATGTAGGGTAAGTAACATTATATAAGGTAGCATTGTTTAAAGTGGCTAGTGATATATTTATATCATTTCCCATCAATTCCCATTATTAAAATGGCTGGAGTTGGGTCAGTGTCAATGACAGTGTGTTGGCAGCAGCCACTCAGTGTTAGTGGTGGCTGTTTAACAGTCTGATGGCCTTGAGATGGAAGCTGTTTTTCAGTCTCTCGGTCCCAGCTTTGATGCACCTGTACTGACCTCGCCTTCTGGATGATAGCGGGGTGAACAGGCAGTGGTTCGGGTGGTTGATGTCCTTGATGATCTTTATGGCCTTCCTGTAACAACGGGTGGTGTAGGTGTCCTGGAGGGCAGGTAGTTTGCCCCCGGTGATGCGTTGTGCAGTCCTCACTACCCTCTGGAGAGCCTTACGGTTGAGGGCAGAGCAGTTGCCGTACCAGGCGGTGATACAGCCCGCCAGGATGCTCTCGATTGTGCATCTGTAGAAGTTTGTGAGTGCTTTTGGTGACAAGCCGAATTTCTTCAGCCTCCTGAGGTTGAATAGGCGCTGCTGCGCCTTCTTCACGACGCTGTCAGTGTGAGTGGACCAATTCAGTTTGTCTGTGATGTGTATGCCGAGGAACTTAAAACTAGCTACCCTCTCCACTACTGTTCTCAGGGCTGCTCTGTCCGTCTGTCCGTCCGTGGATTTTATTTCATATGTGGGTTCATTGTCCCCTCCCCTCCTGTTGCAACCAGTCCCCTCCCTCCTCCTGTAGGGTGTAACCAGTCCCCTCCCTCCTCCTGTAGGGTGCAACCAGTCCCCTCCCTCCTCCTGTAGGGTGCAACCAGTCCCCTCCCTCCTCCTGTAGGGTGCAACCAGTCCCCTCCCTCCTCCTGTAGGGTGTAACCAGTCCCCTCCCTCCTCCTGTAGGGTGCAACCAGTCCCCTCCCTCCTCCTGTAGGGTGCAACCAGTCCCCTCCCTCCTCCTGTAGGGTGCAACCAGTCCCCTCCCTCCTCCTGTAGGGTGCAACCAGTCCCCTCCCTCTTCCTGTAGGGTGCAACCAGTCCCCTCCCTCCCCTGTAGGGTTCAACCAGTCCCCTCCCTCCTCCTGTAGGGTGCAACCAGTCCCCTCCCTCCTCCTGTAGGGTGCAACCAGTCCCCTCCCTCCTCCTGTAGGGTGCAACCAGTCCCCTCCCCTCCTGTAGGGTTCAACCAGTCCCCTCCCTCCCCTGTAGGGTTCAACCAGTCCCCTCCCTCCCCTGTAGGGTGCAACCAGTCCTCTCCCTCCTCCTGTAGGGTGCAACCAGGCCCCTCCCTCCTCCTGTAGGGTGCAACCAGTCCCCTCCCTCTTCCTGTAAGGTGCAACCAGTCCCCTCCCTCCTCCTGTAGGGTGCAACCAGTCCCCTCCCTCCCCCTGTAGGGTGCAACCAGTCCCCTCCCTCTTCCTGTAGGGTGCAACCAGTCCCCTCCCTCCTCCTGTAGGGTTCAACCAGTCCCCTCCCTCCCCCTGTAGGGTTCAACCAGTCCTCTCCCTCCTCCTGTAGGGTTCAACCAGTCCCCTCCCTCCCCCTGTAGGGTGCAACCAGTCCCCTCCCTCTTCCTGTAGGGTTCAACCAGTCCCCTCCCTCCTCCTGTAGGGTTCAACCAGTCCCCTCCCTCCTCCTGTAGGGTGCAACCAGTCCCCTCCCTCCCCCTGTAGGGTTCAACCAGTCCCCTCCCTCCCCTGTAGGGTTCAACCAGTCCCCTCCCTCCTCCTGTAGGGTTCAACCAGTCCCCTCCCTCCCCTGTAGGGTTCAACCAGTCCCCTCCCCTCCCCTGTAGGGTTCAACCAGTCCCCTCCCTCCCCTGTAGGGTTCAACCAGTCCCCTCCCTCCCCCTGTAGGGTTCAACCAGTCCCCTCCCTCCCCTGTAGGGTTCAACCAGTCCCCTCCCTCCTCCTGTAGGGTTCAACCAGTCCCCTCCCTCCTCCTGTAGGGTTCAACCAGTCCCCTCCCTCTTCCTGTAGGGTGCAACCAGTCCCCTCCCTCCTCCTGTAGGGTGCAACCAGTCCCCTCCCTCCTCCTGTAGGGTGTAACCAGTCCCCTCCCTCTTCCTGTAGGGTGCAACCAGTCCCCTCCCTCTTCCTGTAGGGTGTAACCAGTCCCCTCCCTCTTCCTGTAGGGTGCAACCAGTCCCCTCCCTTCCTGTAGGGTTCAACCAGTCCCCTCCCTCCTCCTGTAGGGTGCAACCAGTCCACTCCCTCCTCCTGTAGGGTGCAACCAGTCCCCTCCCTCCCCTGTAGGGTGCAACCAGTCCCCTCCCTCCTCCTGTGGGTGTAACCAGTCCCCTCCCTCTTCCTGTAGGGTGCAACCAGTCCCCTCCCTCTTCCTGTAGGGTGTAACCAGTCCCCTCCCTCTTCCTGTAGGGTTCAACCAGTCCCCTCCCTCCTCCTGTAGGGTGCAACCAGTCCCCTCCCTCCTCCTGTAGGGTGCAACCAGTCCCCTCCCTCTTCCTGTAGGGTGTAACCAGTCCCCTCCCTCTTCCTGTAGGGTGTAACCAGTCCCCTCCCTCTTCCTGTAGGGTTCAACCAGTCCCCTCCCTCCTCCTGTAGGGTGCAACCAGTCCCCTCCCTCTTCCTGTAGGGTGCAACCAGTCCCCTCCCTCCTCCTGTAGGGTTCAACCAGTCCCCTCCCTCCTCCTGTAGGGTGCAACCAGTCCTCTCCCTCCTCCTGTAGGGTGCAACCAGTCCCCTCCCTCTTCCTGTAGGGTGCAACCAGTCCCCTCCCTCCTCCTGTAGGGTTCAACCAGTCCCCTCCCTCCCCCTGTAGGGTTCAACCAGTCCCCTCTTATCACATTATTCAGTGTGTGTTTGGTGACAGGCAGAGGGGGTTGTGGGACATCTTATCACATTATTCAGTGTGTGTGTGGTGACAGGCAGAGGGGGTTGTGGTCCTTCTGTAGCTCAGTTGGTAGAGCATGGCGCTTGTAACGCCAGGGTAGTGGGTTCGATCCCCGGGACCACCCATACGTAGAATGTATGCACACATGACTGTAAGTCGCTTTGGATAAAAGCGTCTGCTAAATGGCATATATTATTATTATTATTATTATATATTATATATATTATTATATTATATATATTATTATATTATTATTATTATATATTATATATATTATTATATTATATTATTATTATTATTATTATATTATTATATATTATTATTATATATTACATCTTATCACATTATTCAGTGTGTGTGTGGTGACAGGCAGAGGGGGTTGTGGGACATCTTATCACATTATTCAGTGTGTGTGGTGACAGGCAGAGGGGGTTGTGGGACATCTTATCACATTATTCAGTGTGTGTGGTGACAGGCAGAGGGGGTTGTGGGACATCTTATCACATTATTCAGTGTGTGTGTGGTGACAGGCAGAGGGGGTTGTGGGACATCTTATCACATTATTCAGTGTGTGTGTGGTGACAGGCAGAGGGGGTTGTGGGACATCTTATCACATTATTCAGTGTGTGTGGTGACAGGCAGAGGGGGTTGTGGGACATCTTATCACATTATTCAGTGTGTGTTTGGTGACAGGCAGAGGGGGTTGTGGGACATCTTATCACATTATTCAGTGTGTGTCTGTGTGTTTGGTGATTGGTATTTGATTTTTTTTCACCTCCTGAAGAAATATAATTTGGAGCACAGGAGGATGGTGGCACCTTGATTGGGGAGGACAGGCTCATGGTAATGGCTGGAGCGGAATGAGCGGATTGGTAATAAATAAATCAAAACACAGAGTTTCTATGTGTTTGATTCCATTCCATTCGCTCTGTTCCAGCCGTTATTTTGAGCCGTCCTCCCCTCCGCCAGCCTCCACTGGTTTGGAGAAATCTCTCTTTGGTGCACTCCGCATTGTAAAAGTCTCTCCTTCTCTTTCTAGAGTCAATGGACTTAAGCCTCCCTATATGTGAGTCCCGAAGACAATAACCAATCACCTCTGTGATCGTGACTTTGATTAAAAACAGAAGTCAGAGATGATGTAGTCCATTTATAGCCATCGTATTGGAAAGGAACTTAAAGAATTCAAGGAAAGATAAATTAACACACAGACATGTACATTATGTACATTCACTTCAATTCAAATAGAATTGTACTTTGTTGGCTGTTGATTGGTGAGTTTCTCCCTTCCTCCAGTTCATTGGACAGAAATGAGGGAGCCTCATTAGCATGAGAACTCTGACGCAGCCAATTGGAGAGCAGTAAGGCTTTCATCATCAAGTCCCTGCCAATAGTTTGACAGTATCAGTTTCTCCCCAAAAAAGGGGTGTGTCCTTCGCAACAGACATGGCAGACTGACATCTCCAAATGAAACGTAAAAATATGTAATATATAAGTATCTACTAATGAAAAGGAAACACAGGAACGTTTCATCTTCTGTCGTGTTGTCACCGTACCTTAAAGACATGATCACCGTACCTTAAAGACATGATCACCGTACCTTAAAGACCTGATCACCGTACCTTAAAGACCTGATCACCGTACCTTAAAGACATGATCACCGTACCTTAAAGACATGATCACCGTACCTTAAAGACATGATCACCGTACCTTAAAGACATGATCACCGTACCTTAAAGACATGATTTCCCTTCATTTACAGTATTTTTTGTGTGTTTTCCTTGCAGTGTTTGATAAACATCATCTTCATTGAATAACTATAGATCATAAACAGTACATTCAGAAAGTATTCTGACCGCTTGACTTTTTCCACATTATGTTACATTACAGCCATACTCTAACATGGACACACACAATACCACATAACGACAAAGCAAAATAATGTTTTCATTTTTTATTGCAAATTTATACATTTAAAAAACACTAAAATATCACATTTCCATTAATATTCAGACCCTTTACGCAGTACTTTGTTGATGCACCTTTGGCAGTGATTACAGCCTCGAGTCGTTTTGAGTAGGACGCTACAAGCTTGGTACACCTGTATTTGGGGAGTTCCTTCCATTCTTCTCTGCAGATCCTCTCAAGCTCCGTCAGATTGGATGGGGAGCATCGCTGCACAGCTATTTTCAGGTCTCTCCAGAGATGTTGGATCGGGTTCAAGTCTGGCCTCTGGATGGGCCACTCAAGGACATTCAGACACTTGTCCCGAAGCCACTCCTGCATTGTTTTGGCTGTGTGCTTAGGGTCGTTGTCCTGTTGAAAGGTGAACCTTCACCTCAGTCTGAGGTCCTGAATGCTCTGGAGCAGGTTTTCATCAAGGATCTCTCTGTACTTTGCTCCGTTCATCTTTCTCTCGATCCTGACTAGTCTCCCAGTCCCTGCCACTGAAAAACATCCCCACAGCATGATGCTGCAACCACCATGCTTCACCGTAGTGATGCTGCCACCACCATGCTTCACCGTAGTGATGCTGCCACCACCATGCTTCACTGTTGTGATGCTGCCACCACCATGCTTCACCATAGTGATGCTGCCTCCACCATGCTTCACCGTAGTGATGCTACCACCACCATGCTTACCGTTGTGATGCTGCCACCACCATGCTTCACCGTAGTGATGCTGCCACCACCATGCTTCACCGTAGTGATGCTGCCACCACCATGCTTCACCGTTGGTGACAGGTTTCATCCAGAGAATCTTGTTTCTCCTTTAGGTGCCTTTTGGCAAACTGCAAGTGGGTTGTCATGTGCCTTTTACTGAGGAGTGGCTTCCATCTGGTCACTACCATAAAGACCTGATTGGTGGAGTGCTGCAGAGATGGTTGTCCTTCTGGAAAGTTATCCAATCTCCACAGAGGAACTCTGGAGCTCTGTCAGTGACCATCAGGTACTTGGTCACCTCCCCGACCAAGGCTCTGCTGGGCAGCCAGCTCTAGGAAGAGTCTTGGTGATTCCAAACTTCTTACATTTAAGAATGATGGAGGCCACTGTGTCCTTGGGAACCTTCAATGCTGCAGAAATGTTTTGGTACCCTTCCCCAGATCTGTGCCTCTACACTATCCTGTCTCAGAGCTCTGGGGACAATTCCTTCGACCTCATGGCTTCGTTTTTGCTCTGATATACACTGTCAGCTGTGGGATCTTATATAGGCAGGTGTGAGTCTTTCCAAATCATGTCCAATCAATTGAATTTACCACAGGTGGACTCCAAGTTGTAGAAACATCAAGGATGATCAATGGAAACAGGATGCACCTGAGCTCCACTTAGAGTGTCATAGCAAAGGGTCTGAATACTTATGTAAATAAGGTATTTATGTTTTGTATCTTTAATACATAAAAAAAAAATCAAAAAACCTGTTTTTCGCTTTGTCATTATGGGGTATTGTGTGTAGATTGATGAGGAAAAATATATATTTTAATCAATTTTAGAGTAAGGCTGTAACATAACAAAATGTGGAAAAAGTCAAGGGTCCTGAATACTTTGCACTGGATATACACTGAGTGGACAGAACATTAGGAACACCTGTCCATGACAGATTGACCAGGTGTGTACACTGTATCAGGAAACAAAATGTAAACCTTTGTTTTGTTGATACTTTTATCCAGTATATGGAAATAGTGGATCAGGCACTTTGAGTCCTTCCCAAACGTTTAGGCTCCTGTTGACAGTGGAACAGTAAGGAACAGGCTGGCTGGTTATGTCCTGGTTGTCTATCAGTCTGTCTGTCCAACAAGCATTACATCCAGACCATCTTAGCCCAACACATCCAGGCAAGCTCCAGGGTAAAGTTTCCCTTAAGGTACAGGTCTAGGATCAGCTTCTCCTCCCCAATCTTAAACTTATCCATTGGTTAGAGAAATGCAAAACTGATCCAAGGTGAGTGTCTAGGATCAACTCCCTACTCCGTCCAGGTAGAACTGGTGCTAGCTGAGTATATCCAGGTAGACAGGTGTGTCTTTCCCCATGGTATAGAGGACCTTCTGAATGTCCTTGATGTTCAACCTCTGCTGTGGTTCCCTCTGCCAGCAGGCCAGCATCAGGTCATACACATCCTTGGGACAAACCCTCGGCCTGTCCAGGACCTGACCTTGTACTAAACACTCTATGACCTGAAGAGACAGAGAGAGGAGGGGTTAGGGTGTAGGGGTTAGGGGTCAGTCAAACAGAGAGAGAAGGGTGTAGGGGTTAGGGGTCAGTCAAACAGAGAGACAGAGAGAGGGGTTAGGGTGTAGGGGTTAGGGGTCAGTCAAACAGAGAGACAGAGAGAGGGGTTAGGGTGTAGGGGTTAGGGGTCAGTCAAACAGAGAGACAGAGAGAGGGGTTTGGGTGTAGGGGTTAGGGGTCAGTCAAACAGGGAGACAGAGAGAGGAGAGATTATTGGCCTCAGGAAGAGGTGGGCCGGGCCTCAGGATGAGGTGGGCCGGGCCTCAGGAAGAGGTGGGCCGGGCCTCAGGAAGAGGTGGGCCGAGTCTCAGGAAGAGGTGGGCCGAGTCTCAGGAAGAGGTGGGCAGAGTCTCAGGAAGAGGTGGGCCGGGCATCAGGAAGAGGTGGGCCGGGCCTCAGGAAGAGGGGGGCCGGGCCTCAGGAAGAGGTGGGCCGGGCCTCAGGAAGAGATGGGCCGGGCCTCAGGAAGAGGTGGGCCGGGCCTCAGGAAGAGGTGGGCCGGGCCTCAGGAAGAGGTGGGCCGGGCCACAGGAAGAGGTGAGCCGGGCCTCAGGAAGAGGTGGGCCGGGCATCAGGAAGAGGTGGGCCGGGCCTCAGGAAGAGTTGGGCCGGGTCTCAGGAAGAGGTGGGCCGGGTCTCAGGAAGAGGTGGGCCGGGTCTCAGGAAGAGGTGGGCCGAGTCTCAGGAAGAGGTGGGCCGAGTCTCAGGAAGAGGTGGGCCGGGCATCAGGAAGAGGTGGGCCGGGCATCAGGAAGAGGTGGGCCGGGCCTCAGGAAGAGGTGGGCCGGGCCTCAGGAAGAGGTGGGCCGGGCCTCAGGAAGAGGTGGGCCGGGCCTCAGGAAGAGGTGGGCCGAGTCTCAGGAAGAGGTGGGCCGAGTCTCAGGAAGAGGTGGGCCGAGTCTCAGGAATAGGTGGGCCGGGCATCAGGAAGAGGTGGGCCGGGCCTCAGGAAGAGGTGAGCCGGGCCTCAGGAAGAAGTGGGCCGGGCCTCAGGAAGAAGTGGGCCGGGCCTCAGGAAGAGGTGGGCCGGGCCTCAGGAAGAGGTGGGCCGGGCCTCAGGAAGAGTTGGGCCGGGCCTCAGGAAGAGGTGGGCCGGGCCTCAGGAAGAGGTGGGCCGGGCCTCAGGAAGAGGTGGGCCGGGCCTCAGGAAGAGGTGGGCCGGGCCTCAGGATGAGGTGGGCCGGGCCTCAGGAAGCGTTGGGCCGAGTCTTAGGAAGAGGTGGGCCGGTCCTCAGGAAGAGGTGGTGTTATGTGTTATATAGACACTAAGGGTGCTCCTAGGGGTGCTCCTAAATGTGTTATATAGACACTAGGGGTGCTCCTAAATGTGTTACATAGACACTAGGGGTGCTCCTAAATGTGTTATATAGACACTAGGGGTGCTCCTAGGGGTGCTCCTAAATGTGTTATATAGACACTAGGGGTGCTCCTAGGGGTGCTCCTAAATGTGTTATATAGACACTAGGGGTGCTCCTAGGGGTGCTCCTAAATGTGTTATATAGACACTAGGGGTGCTCCTAGGGGTGCTCCTAATTGTGTTATATAGACACTAGGGGTGCTCCTAGGGGTGCTCCTAATTGTATTATATAGACACTAGGGGTGCTCCTAATTGTGTTATATAGACATTAGGGGTGCTCCTAAATGTGTTATATAGACACTAGGGGTGCTCCTAGGGGTGCTCCTAATTGTATTATATAGACACTAGGAGTGCTCCTAAATGTGTTATATAGACATTAGGGGTGCTCCTAGGGGTGCTCCTAGGGGTGCTCCTAGGGGTGCTCCTAATTGTGTTATATAGACACTAGGGGTGCTCCTAAATGTGTTATATAGACACTAGGGTGCTCCTAGGGTGCTCCTAAATGTGTAATATAGACACTAGAGGTGCTCCTAAATGTGTTATATAGACACTAGGGGTGCTCCAAGGGGTGCTCCTAAATGTGTTATATAGAATCTAGGGGTGCTCCTAGGGGTGCTCCTAAATATGTTATATAGACACTAGGGGTGCTCCTAGGGTGCTCCTAAATGTGTTATATAGACACTAGGGGTGCTCCTAAATGTGTTATATAGACACTAGGGGTGCTCCTAGGTGTGCTCCTAGGGTGCTCCTAGGGGTGCTCCTAGGGGTGCTCCTAATTGTGTTATATAGACACTAGGGGTGCTCCTAAATGTGTTATATAGACACTAGGGGTGCTCCTAATTGTGTTATATATAGACACTAGGGTGCTCCTAAATGTGTTATATAGACACTAGGGGTGCTCCTAATTGTGTTATATAGACACTAGGGGTGCTCCTAGGGGTGCTCCTAATTGTGTTATATAGACACTAGGGGTGCTCCTAAATGTGTTATATAGACACTAGGGGTGCTCCTAGGGGTGCTCCTAATTGTGTTATATAGACACTAGGGGTGCTCCTAGGGGTGCTCCTAAATGTGTTATATAGACACTAGGGGTGCTCCTAAATGTGTTATATAGACACTAGGGGTGCTCCTAGGGGTGCTCCTAAATGTGTTATATAGACACTAGGGGTGCTCCTAGGGGTGCTCCTAAATGTGTTATATAGACACTAGGGGTGCTCCTAAATGTGTTATATAGACATTAGGGGTGCTCCTAAATGTGTTATATAGACACTAGGGGTGCTCCTAGGGGTGCTCCTAGGGGTGCTCCTAATTGTGTTATATAGACACTAGGGGTGCTCCTAGGGGTGCTCCTAATTGTGTTATATAGACACTAGGGGTGCTCCTAGGGGTGCTCCTAAATGTGTTCTATAGTCACTAGGGGTGCTCCTAAATGTGTTATATAGACACTAGGGCTGCTCCTAAATGTGTTATATAGTCACTAGGGCTGCTCCTAAATGTGTTATATCACTAGGGGTGCTCCTAAATGTGTTATATAGACACTAGGGGTGCTCCTAGGGTGCTCCTAAATGTGTTATATAGACACTAGGGTGCTCCTAAATGTGTTATATAGACACTAGGGGTGCTCCTAAATGTGTTATATAGACACTAGGGGTGCTCCTAAGGGTGCTCCTCGGGGTGCTCCTAGGGGTGCTCCTAAATGTGTTATATAGACACTAGGGGTGCTCCTAAATGTGTTACATAGACACTAGGGGTGCTCCTAAATGTGTTATATAGACACTAGGGGTGCTCCTAGGGGTGCTCCTAAATGTGTTATATAGACACTAGGGGTGCTCCTAGGGGTGCTCCTAAATGTGTTATATAGACACTAGGGGTGCTCCTAGGGGTGCTCCTAAATGTGTTATATAGACACTAGGGGTGCTCCTAGGGGTGCTCCTAATTGTGTTATATAGACACTAGGGGTGCTCCTAGGGGTGCTCCTAATTGTATTATATAGACACTAGGGGTGCTCCTAATTGTGTTATATAGACATTAGGGGTGCTCCTAAATGTGTTATATAGACACTAGGGGTGCTCCTAGGGGTGCTCCTAATTGTATTATATAGACACTAGGAGTGCTCCTAAATGTGTTATATAGACATTAGGGGTGCTCCTAGGGGTGCTCCTAGGGGTGCTCCTAGGGGTGCTCCTAATTGTGTTATATAGACACTAGGGGTGCTCCTAAATGTGTTATATAGACACTAGGGGTGCTCCTAGGGGTGCTCCTAAATGTGTAATATAGACACTAGAGGTGCTCCTAAATGTGTTATATAGACACTAGGGGTGCTCCAAGGGGTGCTCCTAAATGTGTTATATAGAATCTAGGGGTGCTCCTAGGGGTGCTCCTAAATATGTTATATAGACACTAGGGGTGCTCCTAGGGGTGCTCCTAAATGTGTTATATAGACACTAGGGGTGCTCCTAAATGTGTTATATAGACACTAGGGGTGCTCCTAGGTGTGCTCCTAGGGGTGCTCCTAGGGGTGCTCCTAGGGGTGCTCCTAATTGTGTTATATAGACACTAGGGGTGCTCCTAAATGTGTTATATAGACACTAGGGGTGCTCCTAATTGTGTTATATAGACACTAGGGGTGCTCCTAAATGTGTTATATAGACACTAGGGGTGCTCCTAATTGTGTTATATAGACACTAGGGGTGCTCCTAGGGGTGCTCCTAATTGTGTTATATAGACACTAGGGGTGCTCCTAAATGTGTTATATAGACACTAGGGGTGCTCCTAGGGGTGCTCCTAATTGTGTTATATAGACACTAGGGGTGCTCCTAGGGGTGCTCCTAAATGTGTTATATAGACACTAGGGGTGCTCCTAAATGTGTTATATAGACACTAGGGGTGCTCCTAGGGGTGCTCCTAAATGTGTTATATAGACACTAGGGGTGCTCCTAGGGGTGCTCCTAAATGTGTTATATAGACACTAGGGGTGCTCCTAAATGTGTTATATAGACATTAGGGGTGCTCCTAAATGTGTTATATAGACACTAGGGGTGCTCCTAGGGGTGCTCCTAGGGGTGCTCCTAATTGTGTTATATAGACACTAGGGGTGCTCCTAGGGGTGCTCCTAATTGTGTTATATAGACACTAGGGGTGCTCCTAGGGGTGCTCCTAAATGTGTTCTATAGTCACTAGGGGTGCTCCTAAATGTGTTATATAGACACTAGGGCTGCTCCTAAATGTGTTATATAGTCACTAGGGCTGCTCCTAAATGTGTTATATCACTAGGGGTGCTCCTAAATGTGTTATATAGACACTAGGGGTGCTCCTAGGGGTGCTCCTAAATGTGTTATATAGACACTAGGGGTGCTCCTAAATGTGTTATATAGACACTAGGGGTGCTCCTAAATGTGTTATATAGACACTAGGGGTGCTCCTAAGGGTGCTCCTCGGGGTGCTCCTAGGGGTGCTCCTAAATGTGTTATATAGACACTAGGGGTGCTCCTAGGGGTGCTCCTAATTGTGTTATATAGACACTAGGGGTGCTCCTAAATGTGTTATATAGACACTAGGGGTGCTCCTAAATGTGTTATATAGACATTAGGGGTGCTCCTAAGGGTGCTCCTCGGGGTGCTCCTAGGGGTGCTCCTAAAAGTGTTATATAGACACTAGGGATGCTCCTAATTGTGTTATATAGACACTAGGGGTGCTCCTAGGGGTGCTCCTAATTGTGTTATATAGACACTAGGGGTGCTCCTAATTGTGTTATATAGACACTAGGGGTGCTCCTAGGGGTGCTCCTAAATGTGTTATATAGACACTAGGGGTGCTCCTAAATGTGTTATATAGACACTAGGGGTGCTCCTAATTGTGTTATATAGACACTAGGGGTGCTCCTAAATGTGTTATATAGACACTAGGGGTGCTCCTAATTGTGTTATATAGACACTAGGGGTGCTCCTAGGGGTGCTCCTAAATGTGTTATATAGACACTAGGGGTGCTCCTAGGGGTGCTCCTAAATGTGTTATATAGACACTAGGGGTGCTCCTAGGGGTGCTCCTAAATGTGTTATATAGACACTAGGGGTGCTCCTAGGGTGCTCCTAAATGTGTTATATAGACACTAGGGGTGCTCCTAGGGTGCTCCTAAATGTGTTATATAGACACTAGGGGTGCTCCTAGGGGTGCTCCTAATTGTGTTATATAGACACTTGGGGTGCTCCTAATTGTGTTATATAGACACTAGGGGTGCTCCTAAATGTGTTATATAGACACTAGGGGTGCTCCTAGGGGTGCTCCTAGGGGTGCTCCTAAATGTGTTATATAGACATTAGGGGTGCTCCTAAGGGTGCTCCTCGGGGTGCTCCTAGGGGTGCTCCTAAATGTGTTATATAGACACTAGGGGTGCTCCTAGGGGTGCTCCTAACTGTGTTATATAGACACTAGGGGTGCTCCTAGGGGTGCTCCTAACTGTGTTATATAGACACTAGGGGTGCTCCTAAATGTGTTATATAGACACTAGGGGTGCTCCTAAATGTGTTATATAGACACTAGGGGTGCTCCTAGGGGTGCTCCCAGGGGTGCTCCTAAATGTGTTATATAGACACTAGGGGTGCTCCTAGGGGTGCTCCTAGGGGTGCTCCTAAATGTGTTATATAGACACTAGGGGTGCTCCTAAATGTGTTATATAGACACTAGGGGTGCTCCTAGGGGTGCTCCTAATTGTGTTATATAGACACTAGGGGTGCTCCTAGGGGTGCTCCTAACTGTGTTATATAGACACTAGGGGTGCTCCTAGGGGTGCTCCTAACTGTGTTATATAGACACTAGGGGTGCTCCTAAATGTGTTATATAGACACTAGGGGTGCTCCTAGGGGTGCTCCTAATTGTGTTATATAGACACTAGGGGTGCTCCTAGGGGTGCTCCTAACTGTGTTATATAGACACTAGGGGTGCTCCTAGGGGTGCTCCTAACTGTGTTATATAGACACTAGGGGTGCTCCTAATTGTGTTATATAGACACTAGGGGTGCTCCTAGGGGTGCTCCTAAATGTGTTATATAGACACTAGGGGTGCTCCTAATTGTGTTATATAGACACTAGGAGTGCTCCTAAATGTGTTATATAGACACTAGGAGTGCTCCTAATTGTGTTATATAGACACTAGGAGTGCTCCTAAATGTGTTATATAGACACTAGGAGTGCTCCTAATTGTGTTATATAGACACTAGGAGTGCTCCTAAATGTGTTATATAGACACTAGGGGTGCTCCTAATTGTGTTATATAGACACTAGGGCTGCTCCTAGGGGTGCTCCTAAATGTGTTATATAGACACTAGGGGTGCTCCTAAATGTGTTATATAGACACTAGGGGTGCTCCTAGGGGTGCTCCTAATTGTGTTATATAGACACTAGGAGTGCTCCTAAATGTGTTATATAGACATTAGGGGTGCTCCTAAGGGTGCTCCTCGGGGTGCTCCTAGGGGTGCTCCTAAATGTGTTATATAGACACTAGGGGTGCTCCTAGGGGTGCTCCTAAATGTGTTATATAGACACTAGGGGTGCTCCCAGGGGTGCTCCTAACTGTATTATATAGACACTAGAGGTGCTCCTAAATGTGTTATATAGACACTAGGGGTGCTCCTAATTGTGTTATATAGACACTAGGGGTGCTCCTAGGGGTGCTCCTAGGGGTGCTCCTAAATGTGTTATATAGACATTAGGGGTGCTCCTAGGGGTGCTCCTAAATGTGTTATATAGACACTAGGGGTGCTCCTAAATGTGTTATATAGACACTAGGGGTGCTCCTAGGGGTGCTCCTAAATGTGTTATATAGACACTAGGGGTGCTCCTAGGGGTGCTCCTAAATGTGTTATATAGACACTAGGGGTGCTCCTAGGGGTGCTCCTAAATGTGTTATATAGACACTAGGGGTGCTCCTAGGGGTGCTCCTAATTGTGTTATATAGACACTTGGGGTGCTCCTAATTGTGTTATATAGACACTAGGGGTGCTCCTAAATGTGTTATATAGACACTAGGGGTGCTCCTAGGGGTGCTCCTAGGGGTGCTCCTAAATGTGTTATATAGACATTAGGGGTGCTCCTAAGGGTGCTCCTCGGGGTGCTCCTAGGGGTGCTCCTAAATGTGTTATATAGACACTAGGGGTGCTCCTAGGGGTGCTCCTAACTGTGTTATATAGACACTAGGGGTGCTCCTAGGGGTGCTCCTAACTGTGTTATATAGACACTAGGGGTGCTCCTAAATGTGTTATATAGACACTAGGGGTGCTCCTAAATGTGTTATATAGACACTAGGGGTGCTCCTAGGGGTGCTCCCAGGGGTGCTCCTAAATGTGTTATATAGACACTAGGGGTGCTCCTAGGGGTGCTCCTAGGGGTGCTCCTAAATGTGTTATATAGACACTAGGGGTGCTCCTAAATGTGTTATATAGACACTAGGGGTGCTCCTAGGGGTGCTCCTAATTGTGTTATATAGACACTAGGGGTGCTCCTAGGGTGCTCCTAACTGTGTTATATAGACACTAGGGGTGCTCCTAGGGGTGCTCCTAACTGTGTTATATAGACACTAGGGGTGCTCCTAAATGTGTTATATAGACACTAGGGGTGCTCCTAGGGTGCTCCTAATTGTGTTATATAGACACTAGGGTGCTCCTAGGGGTGCTCCTAACTGTGTTATATAGACACTAGGGGTGCTCCTAGGGGTGCTCCTAACTGTGTTATATAGACACTAGGGGTGCTCCTAATTGTGTTATATAGACACTAGGGGTGCTCCTAGGGGTGCTCCTAAATGTGTTATATAGACACTAGGGGTGCTCCTAATTGTGTTATATAGACACTAGGAGTGCTCCTAAATGTGTTATATAGACACTAGGAGTGCTCCTAATTGTGTTATATAGACACTAGGAGTGCTCCTAAATGTGTTATATAGACACTAGGAGTGCTCCTAATTGTGTTATATAGACACTAGGAGTGCTCCTAAATGTGTTATATAGACACTAGGGGTGCTCCTAATTGTGTTATATAGACACTAGGGCTGCTCCTAGGGGTGCTCCTAAATGTGTTATATAGACACTAGGGGTGCTCCTAAATGTGTTATATAGACACTAGGGGTGCTCCTAGGGGTGCTCCTAATTGTGTTATATAGACACTAGGAGTGCTCCTAAATGTGTTATATAGACATTAGGGGTGCTCCTAAGGGTGCTCCTCGGGGTGCTCCTAGGGGTGCTCCTAAATGTGTTATATAGACACTAGGGGTGCTCCTAGGGGTGCTCCTAAATGTGTTATATAGACACTAGGGGTGCTCCCAGGGGTGCTCCTAACTGTATTATATAGACACTAGAGGTGCTCCTAAATGTGTTATATAGACACTAGGGGTGCTCCTAATTGTGTTATATAGACACTAGGGGTGCTCCTAGGGGTGCTCCTAGGGGTGCTCCTAAATGTGTTATATAGACATTAGGGGTGCTCCTAGGGGTGCTCCTAAATGTGTTATATAGACACTAGGGGTGCTCCTAAATGTGTTATATAGACACTAGGGGTGCTCCTAGGGGTGCTCCTAAATGTGTTATATAGACACTAGGGGTGCTCCTAAATGTGTTACATAGACACTAGGGCTGCTCCTAAATGTGTTATATAGACACTAGGGGTGCTCCTAGGGGTGCTCCTAAATGTGTTATATAGACACTAGGGGTGCTCCTAAATGTGTTATATAGACACTAGGGGTGCTCCTAGGGGTGCTCCTAAATGTGTTATATAGACACTAGGGGTGCTCCTAGGGGTGCTCCTAATTGTGTTATATAGACACTAGGGGTGCTCCTAAATGTGTTATATAGACACTAGGGGTGCTCCTAGGGGTGCTCCTAGGGGTGCTCCTAGGGGTGCTCCTAAATGTGTTATATAGACACTAGGGGTGCTCCTAGGGGTGCTCCTAAATGTGTTATATAGACACTAGAGGTGCTCCTAGGGGTGCTCCTAAATGTGTTATATAGACACTAGGGGTGCTCCTAAATGTGTTATATAGACACTAGGGGTGCTCCTAGGGGTGCTCCTAAATGTGTTATATAGTCACTAGGGGTGCTCCTAAATGTGTTATATAGACACTAGGGGTGCTCCTAGGGGTGCTCCTAATTGTGTTATATAGACACTAGGGGTGCTCCTAATTGTGTTATATAGACACTAGGAGTGCTCCTAAATGTGTTATATAGACACTAGGAGTGCTCCTAATTGTGTTATATAGACACTAGGAGTGCTCCTAATTGTGTTATATAGACACTAGGGGTGCTCCTAAATGTGTTATATAGTCACTAGGAGTGCTCCTAAATGTGTTATATAGACACTAGGGGTGCTCCTAATTGTATAGACACTAGGAGTGCTCCTAAATGTGTTATATAGACATTAGGGGTGCTCCTAAATGTGTTATATAGACACTAGGGGTGCTCCTAAGGGTGCTCCTCGGGGTGCTCCTAGGGGTGCTCCTAAATGTGTTATATAGACACTAGGGGTGCTCCTAGGGGTGCTCCTAAATGTGTTATATAGACACTAGGGGTGCTCCCAGGGGTGCTCCTAACTGTATTATATAGACACTAGAGGTGCTCCTAAATGTGTTATATAGACACTAGGGGTGCTCCAAGGGGTGCTCCTAAATGTGTTATATAGACACTAGGGGTGCTCCTAAATGTGTTATATAGACACTAGGGCTGCTCCTAAATGTGTTATATAGACACTAGGGGTGCTCATAGGGGTGCTCCTAGGGGTGCTCCTAAATGTGTTATATAGACACTAGGGGTGCTCCTAGGGGTGCTCCTAATTGTGTTATATAGACACTAGGGGTGCTCCTAGGGGTGCTCCTAAATGTGTTATATAGACACTAGGGGTGCTCCTAAATGTGTTATATAGACACTAGGGGTGCTCCAAGGGGTGCTCCTAAATGTGTTATATAGACACTAGGGGTGCTCCTAGGGGTGCTCCTAGGGGTGCTCCTAAATGTGTTATATAGACACTAGGGGTGCTCCTAGGGGTGCTCCTAAATGTGTTATATAGACACTAGGGGTGCTCCTAGGGGTGCTCCTAAATGTGTTATATAGACACTAGGGGTGCTCCTAGGGTGCTCCTAAATGTGTTATATAGACACTAGGGGTGCTCCTAGGGTGCTCCTAAATGTGTTATATAGACACTAGGGGTGCTCCTAAATGTGTTATATAGTCACTAGGGTGCTCCTAGGGGTGCTCCTAAATGTGTTATATAGACACTAGGGGTGCTCCTAGGGGTGCTCCTAAATGTGTTATATAGACACTAGGGGTGCTCCTAGGGTGCTCCTAAATGTGTTATATAGACACTAGGGGTGCTCCTAAATGTGTTATATAGACAATAGGGGTGCTCCTAGGGTGCTCCTAAATGTGTTATATAGACACTAGGGGTGCTCCTAGGGGTGCTCCTAAATGTGTTATATAGACACTAGGGGTGCTCCTAAATGTGTTATATAGACACTAGGGGTGCTCCTAAATGTGTTATATAGACACTAGGGGTGCTCCTAAATGTGTTATATAGACACTAGGGATGCTCCTAAATGTGTTATATAGACACTAGGGGTGCTCCTAAATGTGTTATATAGACACTAGGGGTGCTCCTAAATGTGTTATATAGACACTAGGGGTGCTCCTAAATGTGTTATATAGACACTAGGGGTGCTCCTAGGGGTGCTCCTAAATGTGTTATATAGACACTAGAGGTGCTCCTAGGGGTGCTCCTAAATGTGTTATATAGACACTAGGGGTGCTCCTAGGGGTGCTCCTAAATGTGTTATATAGACACTAGGGGTGCTCCTAAATGTGTTATATAGACACTAGGGGTGCTCCTAGAGGTGCTCCTAATTGTGTTATATAGACACTACTCTTGACTTCAGACCTCTTGACTTCAGACCACCAATACAAATGTGATTTGAAATGGCGTCCTATTGCCTAAATAGTCCACTACTCTTGACTAGAGCCCTACGGGACGCAGGCAAAGTGTTGGTGGTCCAGTATACCTCGTTGTTGGCCAGCTGAAACCACGGCTGCTTCCCGTAGGTGAAGATCTCCCAGAGGATGACTCCAAAGCTCCAAACGTCACTTTCTGTTGTGAACTTTCTGTACATGATGCTCTCAGGGGCATCCAGCGGATCGGCAACATGGTGTGACCTCCGACCTGAAACAGGTTAACAGGACTATATTAGTATAGCGCTGTGTGACCTCCGACCTGAAACAGGTTAACAGGACTATATTCGTATAGCGCTGTGTTACCTGAAACAGGTTAGCAGCTAATCATGGGCCTGACAGCATCAACAAGACTGATGTTACTGTTGTAATCATGGACAGCATCAACAAGACTGAGGTTACTGTTGTCATCACGGACAGCATCAACAAGACTGATGTTACTGTTGTCATCACGGACAGCATCAACAAGGCTGATGTTACTGTTGTCATCATGGACAGCATCAACAAGACTGATGTTACTGTTGTAATCATGGACAGCATCAACAAGACTGATGTTACTGTTGTAATCATGGACAGCATCAACAAGACTGATGTTACTGTTGTAATCATAGACAGCATCAACAAGACTGATGTTACTGTTGTAATCATGGACAGCATCAACAAGACTGATGTTACTGTTGTAATCACGGACAGCATCAACTAGACTGTTACTGTTGTAATCATGGACAGCATCAACAAGACTGTTACTGTTGTCATCATGGACAGCATCAACAAGACTGTTACTGTTGTAATCATGGACAGCATCAACAAGACTGTTACTGTTGTCATCATGGACAGCATCAACTAGACTGATGTTACTGTTGTAATCATGGACAGCATCAACAAGACTGTTACTGTTGTCATCATGGACAGCATCAACAAGACTGATGTTACTGTTGTAATCATGGACAGCATCAACAAGACTGATGTTACTGTTGTCATCATGGACAGCATCAACAAGACTGTTACTGTTGTCATCATAGACAGCATCAACTAGACTGATGTTACTGTTGTCATCATGGACAGCATCAACTAGACTGATGTTACTGTTGTAATCATGGACAGCATCAACTAGACTGATGTTACTGTTGTCATCATGGACAGCATCAACAAGACTGATGTTACTGTTGTAATCACGGACAGCATCAACAAGACTGATGTTACTGTTGTAATCATGGACAGCATCAACAAGACTGATGTTACTGTTGTCATCATGGACAGCATCAACAAGACTGTTACTGTTGTAATCATGGACAGCATCAACAAGACTGATGTTACTGTTGTCATCATGGACCATCTAGACTCTCTCCCATCTAGACTCTCCCCAGGCCTGATAACCATCTAGACTCTCCCCAGGCCTGATAAACATCTAGACTCTCCCCAGGTCTGATACCCATCTAGACTCTCCCCAGGCCTGATAAACATCTAGACTCTCCCCAGGTCTGATACCCATCTAGACTCTCCCCAGGCCTGATAACCATCTAGACTCTCCCCAGGCCTGATAAACATCTAGACTCTCCCCAGGCCTGATAACCATCTAGACTCTCCCCAGGCCTGATAACCATCTAGACTCTCCCCAGGCCTGATAAACATCTAGACTCTCCCCAGGGCTGATAACCATCTAGACTCTCCCCAGGGCTGATAACCATCTAGACTCTCCCCAGGGCTGATAACCATCTAGACTCTCCCCAGGGCTGATAACCATCTAGACTCTCCCCAGGCCTGATAAACATCTAGACTCTCCCCAGGTCTGATAACCATCTAGACTCTCCCCAGGGCTGATAACCATCTAGACTCTCCCCAGGACTGATAACCATCTAGACTCTCCCCAGACCTGATAACCATCTAGACTCTCCCCAGGCCTGATAACTATCTAGACTCTCCCCAGGACTGATAACCATCTAGACTCTCCCCAGGCCTGATAACCATCTAGACTCTCCCCAGGCCTGATAACCATCTAGACTCTCCCCAGGCCTGATAACCATCTAGACTCTCCCCAGGCCTGATAACCAACTAGACTCTCCCCAGGGCTGATAACCATCTAGACTCTCCCCAGGCCTGATAACCATCTAGACTCTCCCCAGGCCTGATAACCATCTAGACTCTCCCCAGGCCTGATAACCATCTAGACTCTCCCCAGGCCTGATAACCATCTAGACTCTCCCCAGGCCTGATAACCATCTAGACTCTCCCCAGGCCTGATAACCATCTAGACTCTCCCCAGGCCTGATAACCAACTAGACTCTCCCCAGGCCTGATAACCAACTAGACTCTCCCCAGGCCTGATAACCAACTAGACTCTCCCCAGGCCTGATAACCAACTAGACTCTCCCCATATATCCTGATGCCCTTTTTTCACGGTCCTGATGCATTTAAAGGATGACTTGATCAAAGGAGTTACATGCGCCACACACGGAGTGTACTGCACTACTTTGCTTTATCTTGGCCAGGTCGCAGTTGAGAAATGAGATAGATATATATATATATTTCAGATGTCTCTCTCACACGTTCATTACGTGAGGTTTTTGGGAAGAACAGAAATTCACCAGATTGTAACAATAACATGTTGACATGAGGCAGCTTCCTCCACTGAGAACCAAGAGGGACACTACACCCCCTCGTGGACTACCCCACTGTGTTTACTTCAAGAGAGGCACTACGCCCCCTTGTGGACTGCCCCACTGTGTTTACTTCAAGAGAGGCACTACGCCCCCTCGTGGACTGCCTCACTGTGTTTACTTCAAGAGGGGCACTACGCCCCCTCGTGGACTGCCTCACTGTGTTTACTTCAAGAGGGGCACTACGCCCCCTCGTGGACTGCCTCACTGTGTTTACTTCAAGAGGGGCACTACGCCCCCTCGTGGACTGCCTCACTGTGTTTACTTCAAGAGGGGCACTACGCCCCCTCGTGGACTGCCCCACTGTGTTTACTTATCATATAAGGACATTTTTTTGCTCTAGATTGAAAACTTCTTTGGGCTAGGGGGCAGTATTTTCACGTCCGGATGAAAAGCGTGCCCAAAGTAAACTGCCTGCCACTCAGGCCCAGATGCTAGGATATGCATATCATTATTAGATTTGGATAGAAAACACTCTAAACCTCTAAAACTGTTAGAATAATGTCTGTGAGTATAACAGAACTGAGTTGGCAGGCGTAACCCCAGGCACAATCCAACCTGGGATTTTTTTTTTTAGGTCTATCTGTTTTGCATTAGATTTCTATGGTAAGACGTTTTTAATAGGAATCTGCTTGTAGTTCCTATGGCTTCCACTAGAGGTCAACAGTCTTCAGAAATTGGTTGATGTTTTTCCTTTGAGAAATGAAGAAGTAGCCCTGCTCTTCCATGTGTCACTCCAGGTGACCTGGAACTCACTTTGTTTTTTTTCGTTATTTCTGACTTTTGTGTCATGCCTGGCTGGTTGAAATATGATTTTCATGTGTTTGTATGCTGGGTGCTGTCCTCAGATAATCGCCCGGTCTGCTTTCGCCGTGAAGCCTTTTTGAAACCTGACACTGGGGCTGGATGAACAAGAAGTTCAGCTGTATTTTGATGCATAACACGTGTATGTTTTATGAAGTCTTATTATTAATATTTCTGTTTGTGAATTTGCTGCAATTTCACTGAATGTTGTCCAATCGATCCCGTTACCGGGATTCGAGCGGGAAGGGATCACTAAGGAGTTAAAGGAAATGGCACAGGTTTCATAAAATATCAAATCTCTCAGTCCAAATGCTATAGTCCATCCATACATGAGTCCTTACCCTGTAGTAGTCTGTGCTGTAGATGTCTCTGGACATCCCGAAGTCTCCTATCTTCACCAAAAGCCCGTTGCCCACTAGACAGTTCCTGGTGGCCAGGTCTCTGTGGACAAAGTGCTGGGAGGCCAGGTACATAATGCCGGCTGAGATCTGGGTAGCGATGTGTAACATCTGGGACAGACCCAGCTCTCCGTCAGTTTGAACGGGATGGCCATCCACAAGGATCATAGCATGTGGACCATGGACTCTGGAGAAAGAGAAACATAAACCTTCATCTATACAGTATGTAGAGGCTGGCCATCTGGACCATGGACTCTGGAGAGAGAGAAACATTAACCTTCATCTATACAGTATGTAGAGGCTGGCCATCTGGACCATGGACTCTGGAGAGAGAGAAACATTAACCTTCATCTATACAGTCTGTAGAGGCTGGCCATCTGGACCATGGACTCTGGAGAGAGAGAAACATAAACCTTCATCTATACAGTATGTAGAGGCTGGCCATCTGGACCATGGACTCTGGAGAGAGAAACATTAACCTTCATCTATACAGTATGTAGAGGCTGGCCATCTGGACCATGGACTCTGGAGAGAGAAAACATAAACCTTCATCTATACAGTATGTAGAGGCTGGCCATCTGGACCATGGACTCTGGAGAGAGAGAAACATAAACCTTCATCTATACAGTATGTAGAGGCTGGCCATCTGGACCATGGACTCTGGAGAGAGAGAAACATTAACCTTCATCTATACAGTCTGTAGAGGCTGGCCATCTAGACCATGGACTCTGGAGAGGGAGATACGGAACAGAACAGAGGAGTAGTAGAGACAGAGGAGGAGTAGAGACAGAGGGCTAGTAGAGACAGAGGAGTAGTAGAGACAGAGGAGTAGTAGAGACAGAGGAGTAGTAGAGACAGAGGAGGAGTAGAGACAGAGGAGGAGTAGAGACAGAGGAGGAGTAGAGACAGAGGAGGAGTAGAGACAGAGGAGGAGTAGAGACAACCTGCCCGCTTGACCCTATCCCCTCCTCTCTTCTCCAGACCATTTCCGGAGACCTTCTCCCTTACCTCACCTCGCTCATCAACTCATCCCTGACCGTTGGCTACGTCCCTTCCGTCTTCAAGAGAGCGAGAGTTGCACCCCTTCTGAAAAAACCTACACTCGATCCCTCCGATGTCAACAATTACAGACCAGTATCCCTTCTTTCTTTTCTCTCCAAAACTCTTGAACGTGCCGTCCTTGGCCAGCTCTCCCGCTATCTCTCTCTGAATGACCTTCTTGATCCAAATCAGTCAGGTTTCAAGACTAGTCATTCAACTGAGACTGCTCTCCTCTGTATCACGGAGGCGCTCCGCACTGCTAAAGCTAACTCTCTCTCCTCTGCTCTCATCCTTCTAGATCTATCGGCTGCCTTCGATACTGTGAACCATCAGATCCTCCTCTCCACCCTCTCCGAGTTGGGCATCTCCGGCGCGGCCCACGCTTGGATTGCGTCCTACCTGACAGGTCGCTCCTACCAGGTGGCGTGGCGAGAATCTGTCTCCTCACCACGCGCTCTCACCACTGGTGTCCCCCAGGGCTCTGTTCTTGGCCCTCTCCTATTCTCGCTATACACCAAGTCACTTGGCTCTGTCATAACCTCACATGGTCTCTCTTATCATTGCTATGCAGACGACACACAATTAATCTTCTCCTTTCCCCCTTCTGATGACCAGGTGGCGAATCGCATCTCTGCATGTCTGGCAGACATATCAGTGTGGATGACGGATCACCACCTCAAGCTGAACCTCGGCAAGACGGAGCTGCTCTTCCTCCCGGGGAAGGACTGCCCGTTCCATGATCTCGCCATCACGGTTGACAACTCCAGTGTGTCCTCCTCCCAGAGCGCCAAGAACCTTGGCGTGATCCTGGACAACACCCTGTCGTTCTCAACTAACATCAAGGCGGTGGCCCGTTCCTGTAGGTTCATGCTCTACAACATCCGCAGAGTACGACCCTGCCTCACACAGGAAGCGGCGCAGGTCCTAATCCAGGCACTTGTCATCTCCCGTCTGGATTACTGCAACTCGCTGTTGGCTGGGCTCCCTGCCTGTGCCATTAAACCCCTTCAACTCATCCAGAACGCCGCAGCCCGTCTGGTGTTCAACCTTCCCAAGTTCTCTCACGTCACCCCGCTCCTCCGTTCTCTCCACTGGCTTCCAGTTGAAGCTCGCATCCGCTACAAGACCATGGTGCTTGCCTACGGAGCTGTGAGGGGAACGGCACCTCAGTACCTCCAGGCTCTGATCAGGCCCTACACCCAAACAAGGGCACTGCGTTCATCCACCTCTGGCCTGCTCGCCTCCCTACCACTGAGGAAGTACAGCTCCCGCTCAGCCCAGTCAAAACTGTTCGCTGCCCTGGCCCCCAATGGTGGAACAAACTCCCTCACGACGCCAGGACAGCGGAGTCAATCACCACCTTCCGGAGACACCTGAAACCCCACCTCTTTAAGGAATACCTAGGATAGGTTAAGTAATCCCTCTCACCCCACCCCCCCTAAGTTTTAGATGCACTATTGTTAAGTGACTGTCCCACTGGATGTCATAAGGTGAATGCACCAATTTGTAAGTCGCTCTGGATAAGAGCGTCTGCTAAATGACTTAAATGTAAATGTAAATGAAATGTAAATGAGACAGAGGAGGAGTAGAGACAGAGGAGGAGTAGAGACAGAGGAGTAGTAGAGACAGAGGAGGAGTAGAGACAGAGGAGGAGTAGAGACAGAGGAGGAGTAGAGACAGAGGAGGAGTAGAGACAGAGGAGGAGTAGAGACAGAGGAGGAGTAGAGACAGAGGGGGAGTAGAGACAGAGGGGAGTAGAGACAGAGGAGGAGTAGAGACAGAGGAGGAGTAGAGACAGAGGAGGAGTAGAGACAGAGGGGAGTAGAGACAGAGGAGGAGTAGAGACAGAGGAGGAGTAGAGACAGAGGAGTAGTAGAGACAGAGGAGTAGTAGAGACAGAGGAGGAGTAGAGACAGAGGAGTAGTAGAGACAGAGGAGGAGTAGAGACAGAGGAGGAGTAGAGACAGAGGAGGAGTAGAGACAGAGGAGGAGTAGAGACAGAGGAGGAGTAGAGACAGAGGAGGAGTAGAGACAGAGGGGGAGTAGAGACAGAGGAGGAGTAGAGACAGAGGAGGAGTAGAGACAGAGGAGGAGTAGAGACAGAGGAGGAGTAGAGACAGAGGAGGAGTAGAGACAGAGGAGGAGTAGAGACAGAGGAGTAGTAGAGACAGAGGAGGAGTAGAGACAGAGGAGGAGTAGAGACAGAGGAGGAGTAGAGACAGAGGAGGAGTAGAGACAGAGGAGTAGTAGAGACAGAGGAGTAGTAGAGACAGAGGAGGAGTAGAGACAGAGGAGGAGTAGAGACAGAGGAGGAGTAGAGACAGAGGAGGAGTAGAGACAGAGGGGGAGTAGAGACAGAGGAGGAGTAGAGACAGAGGAGGAGTAGAGACAGAGGACATTTTTGCTTTCTTTTTGTTCTAAATAGAGACGGCATGTTGGATTGTGTAAAAATGCAGGAAATTAGCTTTAGATTCCCCCCAAATATTCCAGACCTCCCGTCAGGTTATGTCCCCCCACTTCTAAAACCAAAGAGGCGCCCCTGTGTACCAGCATTGTTCCTATACCACTACCTGAGGAACTTGTTGAGGTCCCCATTCTTCATGTACTCAAACACCATGATGAGGGGATCTCCATCCACACAGACCCCATAGAACTTAACAATGTGGTCGTGCTGGAGGTTGGTGAGCAGCTCAGCTTCTCTCTGGAAGTCTTTTCTGGCTGACAGGTTGGGGTCCTTCAGGCTCTGGGAACCAAAGGGACACCAACCTGATGGTTTCAGGGTCTGTGGATGAGATGGAGAAGTACTGTTGGTTTACAGACGGAACTACAGCATATAGACAACAGACAGGTTGGGGTCCTTCAGGCTCTGGGAACCAAAGGGACACGCTGATGGTTTCAGGGTCTGTGGATGAGATGGAGAAGTACTGTTGGTTTACAGACGGAACTACAGCATATAGACAACAGACAGGTTGGGGTCCTTCAGGCTCTGGGAACCAAAGGGACACGCTGATGGTTTCAGGGTCTGTGGATGAGATGGAGAAGTACTGTTGGTTTACAGAACGGAACTACAGCATATAGACAACAGACAGGTTGGGGTCCTTCAGGCTCTGGGAACCAAAGGGACACCAACCTGATGGTTTCAGGGTCTGTGGATGAGATGGAGAAGTACTGTTGGTTTACAGACGGAACTACAGCATATAGACAACAGACAGGTTGGGGTCCTTCAGGCTCTGGGAACCAAAGGGACACCAACCTGATGGTTTCAGGGTCTGTGGATGAGATGGAGAAGTACTGTTGGTTTACAGATGGAACTACAGCATATAGACAACAGACAGGTTGGGGTCCTTCAGGCTCTGGGAACCAAAGGGACACGCTGATGGTTTCAGGGTCTGTGGATGAGATGGAGAAGTACTGTTGGTTTACAGATGGAACTACAGCATATAGACAACAGACAGGTTGGGGTCCTTCAGGCTCTGGGAACCAAAGGGACACGCTGATGGTTTCAGGGTCTGTGGATGAGATGGAGAAGTACTGTTGGTTTACAGACGGAACTACAGCATATAGACAACAGACAGGTTGGGGTCCTTCAGGCTCTGGGAACCAAAGGGACACCAACCTGATGGTTTCAGGGTCTGTGGATGAGATGGAGAAGTACTGTTGTTTTACTGCTGGTACTACTGTAGTAGTAAACACATTGATATCAGGCATCTTATAGACAACAGACAGGTTGAGGTCCTTCAGGCTCTGGGAACCAAAGGGACACCAACCTGATGGTTTCAGGGTCTGTGGATGAGATGGAGAAGTACTGTTGTTTTACTGCTGGTACTACTGTAGTAGTAAACACATTGATATCAGGCATCTTATAGACAACAGACAGGTTGAGGTCCTTCAGGGTCTGGGAAGAAGAGAGATGTACTGTTGGTATTCTGCTGGATGATGTCTGTAAATTACCAGTAGGTCTTCAGTTATACAAACCTAAAAAACACCTCATCACTCAGTAACATCCCCTCATCACTCAGTAACATCCCCTCATCACTCAGTAACATCCCCTCATCACTCAGTAACATCCCCTCATCACTCAGTAACATCCCCTCATCACTCAGTAACATCCCCTCATCACTCAGTAACATCCCCTCATCACTCAGTAACATCACATCCCCTCATCACTCAGTAACATCACATCCCCTCATCACTCAGTAACATCCCCTCATCACTCAGTAACATCCCCTCATCACTCAGTAACATCCCCTCATCAGTCAGTAACATCCCTCATCACTCAGTAACAACCCTCATCACTCAGTAACATCCCCTCATCACTCAGTAACATCCCCTCATCAGTCAGTAACATCCCCTCATCAGTCAGTAACATCCCCTCATCACTCAGTAACATCCCCTCATCACTCAGTAACATCCCCTCATCACTCAGTAACATCCCCTCATCACTCAGTAACATCCCCTCATCACTCAGTAACATCCCCTCATCACTCAGTAACATCCCCTCATCACTCAGTAACATCCCGTCATCACTCAGTAACATCACCTCATCACTCAGTAACATCCCCTCATCACTCAGTAACATCCCCTCATCACTCAGTAACATCCCCTCATCACTCAGTAACATCACATCCCCTCATCACTCAGTAACATCACATCCCCTCATCACTCAGTAACATCCCCTCATCACTCAGTAACATAACATCCCCTCATCACTCAGTAACATCCCGTCATCACTCAGTAACATCCCGTCATCACTCAGTAACATCACCTCATCACTCAGTAACATCCCCTCATCACTCAGTAACATCCCCTCATCACTCAGTAACATCCCCTCATCACTCAGTAACATCCCGTCATCACTCAGTAACATCACCTCATCACTCAGTAACATCCCCTCATCACTCAGTAACATCCCCTCATCACTCAGTAACATCCCCTCATCACTCAGTAACATCACATCCCCTCATCACTCAGTAACATAACATCCCCTCATCACTCAGTAACATCCCCTCATCACTCAGTAACATCCCCTCATCACTCAGTAACATCACATCCCCTCATCACTCAGTAACATCCCCTCATCACTCAGTAACATCCCCTCATCACTCAGTAACATCCCCTCATCACTCAGTAACATCCCCTCATCACTCAGTAACATCACATCCCCTCATCACTCAGTAACATCACATCCCCTCATCACTCAGTAACATCACATCCCCTCATCACTCAGTAACATCACATCCCCTCATCACTCAGTAACATCACATCCCCTCATCACTCAGTAACATCCCCTCATCACTCAGTAACATCCCCTCATCACTCAGTAACATCCCCTCATCACTCAGTAACATCCCCTCATCACTCAGTAACATCCCCTCATCACTCAGTAACATCCCCTCATCACTCAGTAACATCCCCTCATCACTCAGTAACATCACCTCATCACTCAGTAACATCCCCTCATCACTCAGTAACATCCCCTCATCACTCAGTAACATCCCCTCATCACTCAGTAACATCCCCTCATCACTCAGTAACATCCCCTCATCACTCAGTAACATCCCCTCATCACTCAGTAACATCACCTCATCAGTCAGTAACATCACCTCATCAGTCAGTAACATCACATCCCCTCATCACTCAGTAACATCCCCTCATCACTCAGTAACATCCCCTCATCACTCAGTAACATCCCTCATCACTCAGTAACATCACATCCCCTCATCACTCAGTAACATCCCCTCATCACTCAGTAACATCACATCCCCTCATCACTCAGTAACATCCCCTCATCACTCAGTAACATCCCCTCATCACTCAGTAACATCCCCTCATCACTCAGTAACATCCCCTCATCACTCAGTAACATCACATCCCCTCATCACTCAGTAACATCACATCCCCTCATCACTCAGTAACATCCCCTCATCACTCAGTAACATCCCCTCATCACTCAGTAACATCCCCTCATCACTCAGTAACATCCCCTCATCACTCAGTAACATCCCCTCATCACTCAGTAACATCCCCCCTCATCACTCAGTAACATCACATCCCCTCATCACTCAGTAACATCACATCCCCTCATCACTCAGTAACATCCCCTCATCACTCCATCACATCCCTCATCACTCAGTAACATCCCCTCATCACTCAGTAACATCACATCCCTCATCACTCAGTAACATCCCCTCATCACTCCATCCCCTCATCACTCAGTAACATCCCCTCATCACTCAGTAACATCACATCCCTCATCACTCAGTAACATCCCCTCATCACTCAGTAACATCCCCTCATCACTCAGTAACATCCCCTCATCACTCAGTAACATCACATCCCCTCATCACTCAGTAACATCCCCTCATCACTCAGTAACATCCCTCATCACTCAGTAACATCCCCCTCATCACTCAGTAACATCCCCTCATCACTCAGTAACATCCCTCATCACTCAGTAACATCCCCTCATCACTCAGTAACATCCCCTCATCACCAGTCATCCCCTCATCACTCAGTAACATCCCCTCATCACTCAGTAACATCCCCTCATCACTCAGTAACATCCCCTCATCACTCAGTAACATCCCCTCATCACTCAGTAACATCACATCCCCTCATCACTCATCCCCTCATCACAGTAACATCCCCTCATCACTCAGTAACATCACATCCCCTCATCACTCAGTAACATCCCCTCATCACTCAGTAACATCCCCTCATCACTCAGTAACATCCCCTCACATCCATCATCATCCCCTCATCACTCAGTAACATCACATCCCCTCATCACTCAGTAACATCCCCTCATCACTCAGTAACATCCCCTCATCACTCAGTAACATCCCCTCATCACTCAGTAACATCACATCCCCTCATCACTCAGTAACATCCCCTCATCACTCAGTAACATCCCCTCATCACTCAGTAACATCCCCTCATCACTCAGTAACATCCCCTCATCACTCAGTAACATCACATCCCATCATCACTCAGTAACATCACATCCCATCATCACTCAGTAACATCCCCTCATCACTCAGTAACATCCCCTCATCACTCAGTAACATCACATCCCCTCATCACTCAGTAACATCACATCCCCTCATCACTCAGTAACATCCCCTCATCACTCAGTAACATCCCCTCATCACTCAGTAACATCCCCTCATCACTCAGTAACATCCCCTCATCACTCAGTAACATCCCCTCATCACTCAGTAACATCCCCTCATCACTCAGTAACATCCCCTCATCACTCAGTAACATCACATCCCCTCATCACTCAGTAACATCCCCTCATCACTCAGTAACATCACATCCCCTCATCACTCAGTAACATCCCCTCATCACTCAGTAACATCACATCCCCTCATCACTCAGTAACATCACATCCCCTCATCACTCAGTAACAACACAACGCATGGTCACAGTGTTCTGTTGACTATCTGGACCAGTAATACCAGACAGCAGGGTCACAGTGTTCTGGTGACTCCTCTAAACAAACTGTCTGGACCAGTAATACCAGACAGCATGGTCACAGTGTTCTGGTGACTCCTCTAAACAAACTGTCTGGACCAGTAATACCAGACAGCATGGTCACAGTGTTCTGGTGACTCCTCTAAACAAACTGTCTGGACCCAGAGGAGAAACATTTACTGAGAATGCATCCACACTGGCGTCCTAATCCCATTATAGTGCACTATTTTTTCCCAGAGCCCCTATGGACCTTGGTCAAATGTAGTGCACTACATAGGGAATAGGATGCAAATGTAGTGCACTACACAGGGAATAGGATGCAAATGTAGTGCACTACACAGGGAATAGGATGCCATTGAGGATACAGACTCAGTAAATGTTTCTCCTCTGGGCGTCAGTCCAACATAATAACTACGAGTGCTTAGACACGATAATAACAGGAAGAGAACTGCAGGGTTTCAGTTGGTTGACATAAGGTGATATTCTGTTTTATCTTCTATTCCAACGGAGATGGAAGAAGATTTAAGTGTTTGAAAGCAAACAGACATCGTACCTTTCCCACAACAGACACCATTCCTTTCCCACCACAGACACCGTTCCTTTCCCACCACAGACAACATTCCTATCCCACCACACCACAGACACCATTCCTTTCCCACCACAGACACCATTCCTTTCCCACCACACAACAGACACCATTCCTTTCCCACCACAGACACCATTCCTTTCCCACCACACAACAGACACCATTCCTTTCCCACAACAGACACCATTCCTTTCCCACAACAGACACCATTCCTTTCCCACAACAGACACCATTCCTTTCCCACCACACAACAGACACCGTTCCTTTCCCACCACAGACACCGTTCCTTTCCCACCACAGACACCATTCCTTTCCCACCACACAACAGACACCGTTCCTTTCCCACCACAGACACCATTCCTTTCCCACCACACAACAGACACCATTCCTTTCCCACAACAGACACCATTCCTTTCCCACAACAGACACCATTCCTTTCCCACAACAGACACCATTCCTTTCCCACCACACAACAGACACCGTTCCTTTCCCACCACAGACACCGTTCCTTTCCCACCACAGACACCATTCCTTTCCCACCACACAACAGACACCGTTCCTTTCCCACCACAGACAACATTCCTTTCCCACCACACAACAGACACCGTTCCTTTCCCACCACACAACAGACACCGTTCCTTTCCCACCACAGACACCATTCCTTTCCCACCACACAACAGACACCGTTCCTTTCCCACCACAGACACCGTTCCTTTCCCACCACAGACACCATTCCTTTCCCACCACAGACAACATTCCTTTCCCACCACACAACAGACACCATTCCTTTCCCACCACAGACAACATTCCTTTCCCACCACACAACAGACACCATTCCTTTCCCACCACAGACACCATTCCTTTCCCACCACACAACAGACACCATTCCTTTCCCACAACAGACACCGTTCCTTTCCCACCACAGACACCGTTCCTTTCCCACCACAGACACCATTCCTTTCCCACAACAGACACCGTTCCTTTCCCACAACAGACACCATTCCTTTCCCACAACAGACACCATTCCTTTCCCACAACAGACACCGTTCCTTTCCCACAACAGACACCATTCCTTTCCCACCACACAACAGACACCATTCCTTTCCCACCACAGACACCATTCCTTTCCCACCACACAACAGACACCATTCCTTTCCCACAACAGACACCGTTCCTTTCCCACCACAGACACCATTCCTTTCCCACAACAGACACCATTCCTTTCCCACCACACAACAGACACCATTCCTTTCCCACAACAGACACCGTTCCTTTCCCACCACAGACACTATTCCTTTCCCACAACAGACACCGTTCCTTTCCCACAACAGACACCGTTCCTTTCCCACCACAGACACCATTCCTTTCCCACAACAGACACCGTTCCTTTCCCACAACAGACACCGTTCCTTTCCCACAACAGACACCGTTCCTTTCCCACAACAGACACCGTTCCTTTCCCACAACAGACACCATTCCTTTCCCACCACAGACACCATTCCTTTCCCACCACACAACAGACACCGCTCCTTTCCCACAACACAACAGACACCGCTCCTTTCCCACAACAGACACCGTTCCTTTCCCACAACACAACAGACACCGTTCCTTTCCCACAACAGACACCGTTCCTTTCCCACCACACAACAGACACCGTTCCTTTCCCACCACACAACAGACACCGTTCCTTTCCCACAACAGACACCATTCCTTTCCCACAACACAACAGACACCGTTCCTTTCCCACAACAGACACCGTTCCTTTCCCACCACACAACAGACACCGTTCCTTTCCCACAACAGACACCATTCCTTTCCCACAACACAACAGACACAGTTCCTTTCCCACAACAGACACCGTTCCTTTCCCACCACACAACAGACACCGTTCCTTTCCCACAACAGACACCATTCCTTTCCCACAACACAACAGACACCGTTCCTTTCACACAACAGACACCATTCCTTTCACACAACAGACACCATTCCTTTCTGTGTCTGTGTCTGTTTGGGGATCCCTCCTAATGAGAACCATTTACCACAGACAGTACTGTGTCTGTTTGGGGGATCCCTCCTAATGAGAACCATTTACCACAGACAGTACTGTGTCTGTTTGGGGGATCCCTCCTAATGAGAACCATTTACCACAGACAGTACTGTGTCTGTTTGGGGGATCCCTCCTTACCTTGACAGCCACCAGCATGGTATCCTTGGTGGGGATCAGGTTGTAGCACTCAGCCAGGAAGACCTTTCCGAACGCCCCCTCTCCCAGCTCCCTCTTCAGGAGGATGTCCCTGCGCTTAATGTGCTGTATGTCTGGGGACAAACACACAGACAGAGTGAGTCTGGAGGGAGGGGGGACAAACACACAGACAGAGTGAGTCTGGAGGAGACAAACACACACAGACAGAGTGAGTCTGGAGGGGACAAACACACACAGACAGAGTGAGTCTGGAGGGAGGGGGGACAAACACACACAGACAGAGTGAGTCTGGAGGGGACAAACACACACAGACAGAGTGAGTCTGGAGGGGACAAACACACACAGACAGAGTGAGTCTGGAGGGGACAAACACACACAGACAGAGTGAGTCTGGAGGGGACAAACACATACAGACAGAGTGAGTCTGGAGGGGACAAACACACAGACAGAGTGAGTCTGGAGGGGACAAACACACACAGACAGAGTGAGTCTGGAGGGAGGGGGGACAAACACACACAGACAGAGTGAGTCTGGAGGGGACAAACACACACAGACAGAGTGAGTCTGGAGGGGACAAACACACACAGACAGAGTGAGTCTGGAGGGGACAAACACACACAGACAGAGTGAGTCTGGAGGGGACAAACACACACAGACAGAGTGAGTCTGGAGGGGACAAACACACACAGACAGAGTGAGTCTGGAGGGGACAAACACACAGACAGAGTGAGTCTGGAGGGGACAAACACACAGACAGAGTGAGTCTGGGGGGACAAACACACAGACAGAGTGAGTCTGGAGGGAGGGGGGACAAATAGTGGTGCTGTCTGATATAGAGTGGTGGTGGTGCTGTCTGATATAGAGTGGTGCTGTCTGATATAGAGTGGTGGTGCTGTCTGATATAGAGTGGTGGTGCTGTCTGATATAGAGTGGTGCTGTCTGATATAGAGTGGTGGTGCTGTCTGATATAGAGTGGTGGTGCTGTCTGATATAGAGTGGTGGTGCTGTCTGATATAGTGTGGTGGTGCTGTCTGATATAGAGTGGTGGTGCTGTCTGATATAATGGTGGTGCTGTCTGATATAGAGTGGTGCTGTCTGATATAGAGTGGTGGTGCTGTCTGATATAGAGTGGTGGTGCTGTCTGATATAGAGTGGTGGTACTGTCTGATATAGAGTGGTGGTGGTGCTGTCTGATATAGAGTGGTGGTGCTGTCTGATATAGAGTGGTGGTGGTGCTGTCTGATACAGAGTGGTGCTGTCTGATATAGAGTGGTGGTGCTGTCTGATATAGAGTGGTGGTGGTGATGTCTGATATAGAGTGGTGCTGTCTGATATAGAGTGGTGGTGCTGTCTGATACAGAGTGGTGGTGCTGTCTGATATAGAGTGGTGGTGCTGTCTGATATAGAGTGGTGGTGCTGTCTGATATAGAGTGGTACTGTCTGATATAGAGTGGTGGTGCTGTCTGATATAGAGTGGTGGTACTGTCTGATATAGAGTGGTGGTGCTGTCTGATATAGAGTGGTGGTGCTGTCTTATATAGAGTGGTGCTGTCTGATATGGAGTGGTGGTGGTGTTGTCTGATATAGAGTGGTGCTGTCTGATATAGAGTGGTGGTGCTGTCTGATATAGAGTGGTGGTGCTGTCTTATATAGAGTGGTGCTGTCTGATATGGAGTGGTGGTGGTGTTGTCTGATATAGAGTGGTGCTGTCTGATATAGAGTGGTGGTGCTGTCTGATATAGAGTGGTGGTGGTGCTGTCTGATATAGAGTGGTGGTGCTGTCTGATATAGAGTGGTGGTGGTGCTGTCTGATATAGAGTGGTGGTGCTGTCTGATATAGAGTGGTGCTGTCTGATATAGAGTGGTGGTACTGTCTGATATAGAGTGGTGGTGCTGTCTGATATAGAGTGGTGGTGCTGTCTGATATAGAGTGGTGGTGCTGTCTGATATAGAGTGGTGCTGTCTGATATAGAGTGGTGGTGCTGTCTGATATAGAGTGGTGGTGCTGTCTGATATAGAGTGGTGCTGTCTGATATAGAGTGGTGGTACTGTCTGATATAGAGTGGTGGTGCTGTCTGATATAGAGTGGTGCTGTCTGATATAGAGTGGTGGTGCTGTCTGATATAGAGTGGTGCTGTCTGATATAGAGTGGTGGTGGTGCTGTCTGATATAGAGTGGTGGTGCTGTCTGATATAGAGTGGTGGTGGTGCTGTCTGATATAGAGTGGTGGTGCTGTCTGATATAGAGTGGTGGTGCTGTCTGATATAGAGTGGTGGTGCTGTCTGATATAGAGTGGTGGTGCTGTCTGATATAGAGTGGTGCTGTCTGATATAGAGTGGTGGTACTGTCTGATATAGAGTGGTGGTGCTGTCTGATATAGAGTGGTGGTGCTGTCTGATATAGAGTGGTGGTGCTGTCTGATATAGAGTGGTGCTGTCTGATATAGAGTGGTGGTGCTGTCTGATATAGAGTGGTGGTGCTGTCTGATATAGAGTGGTGGTGCTGTCTGATATAGAGTGGTGGTGGTGCTGTCTGATATAGAGTGGTGGTGCTGTCTGATATAGAGTGGTGGTGGTGCTGTCTGATATAGAGTGGTGCTGTCTGATATAGAGTGGTGGTGCTGTCTGATATAGAGTGGTGGTACTGTCTGATATAGAGTGGTGGTGCTGTCTGATATAGAGTGGTGGTGGTGCTGTTTGATATAGAGTGGTGGTGCTGTCTGATATAGAGTGGTGGTACTGTCTGATATAGAGTGGTGGTGCTGTCTGATATAGAGTGGTGGTGCTGTCTGATATAGAGTGGTGGTGCTGTCTGATATAGAGTGGTGGTGCTGTCTGATATAGAGTGGTGGTGCTGTCTGATATAGAGTGGTGGTGCTGTCTGATATAGAGTGGTGGTGCTGTCTGATACAGAGTGGTGCTGTCTGATATAGAGTGGTGGTGCTGTCTGATATAGAGTGGTGGTGCTGTCTGATATAGAGTGGTGGTACTGTCTGATATAGAGTGGTGGTGCTGTCTGATATAGAGTGGTGGTGCTGTCTGATATAGAGTGGTGGTGGTGTCTGATATAGAGTGGTGGTGGTGCTGTCTGATATAGTGGTGGTGCTGTCTGATACAGAGTGGTGGTGCTGTCTGATATAGAGTGGTGGTGCTGTCTGATATAGAGTGGTGGTGCTGTCTGATATAGAGTGGTGGTGCTGTCTGATATAGAGTGGTGGTGCTGTCTGATATAGAGTGGTGGTGCTGTCTGATATAGAGTGGTGGTGCTGTCTGATATAGAGTGGTGGTGCTGTCTGATACAGAGTGGTGCTGTCTGATATAGAGTGGTGGTGCTGTCTGATATAGAGTGGTGGTGGTGCTGTCTGATATAGAGTGGTGGTGCTGTCTGATATAGAGTGGTGCTGTCTGATATAGAGTGGTGGTGCTGCCTGATATAATGGTGGTGCTGTCTGATATAGTGGTGGTGCTGTCTGATATAGAGTGGTGGTGCTGTCTGATATAGAGTGGTGGTGCTGTCTGATATAGAGTGGTGCTGTCTGATATAGAGTGGTGGTGCTGTCTGATATAGAGTGGTGGTGCTGTCTGATACAGAGTGGTGCTGTCTGATATAGAGTGGTGCTGTCTGATATAGAGTGGTGGTGCTGTCTGATATAGAGTGGTGTTGTCTGATATAGAGTGGTGCTGTCTGATATAGAGTGGTGCTGTCTGATATAGAGTGGTGGTGCTGTCTGATATAATGGTGGTGCTGTCTGATATAATGGTGGTGCTGTCTGATATAGTGGTGGTGCTGTCTGATATAGAGTGGTGGTGCTGTCTGATATAGAGTGGTGGTGCTGTCTGATATAGAGTGGTGGTGGTGCTGTCTGATATAGAGTGGTGGTGCTGTCTGATATAGAGTGGTGGTGCTGTCTGATATAGAGTGGTGGTGCTGTCTGATATAGAGTGGTGGTGCTGTCTGATATAGAGTGGTGATGCTGTCTGATATAGAGTGGTGGTGGTGTCTGATATAGAGTGGTGGTGCTGTCTGATACAGAGTGGTGCTGTCTGATATAGAGTGGTGCTGTCTGATATAGAGTGGTGGTGCTGTCTGATATAGAGTGGTGTTGTCTGATATAGAGTGGTGCTGTCTGATATAGAGTGGTGGTGGTGCTGTCTGATATAGAGTGGTGCTGTCTGATATAGAGTGGTGGTACTGTCTGATATAGAGTGGTGGTGTTGTCTGATAGAGTGGTGCTGTCTGATATAGAGTGGTGGTGCTGTCTGATATAGAGTGGTGCTGTCTGATATAGAGTGGTGGTGCTGTCTGATATAGAGTGGTGGTGTCTGATATAGAGTGGTGCTGTCTGATATAGAGTGGTGGTGCTGTCTGATACAGAGTGGTGCTGTCTGATATAGAGTGGTGGTGCTGTCTGATATAGAGTGGTGCTGTCTGATATAGAGTGGTGGTGCTGTCTGATATAGAGTGGTGGTGCTGTCTGATATAGAGTGGTGGTGCTGTCTGATATAGAGTGGTGGTGCTGTCTGATATAGAGTGGTGGTGCTGTCTGATATAGAGTGGTGGTGCTGTCTGATATAGAGTGGTGGTGCTGTCTGATATAGAGTGGTGCTGTCTGATATAGAGTGGTGGTACTGTCTGATATAGAGTGGTGGTGCTGTCTGATATAGAGTGGTGGTGCTGTCTGATATAGAGTGGTGGTGGTGCTGTCTGATATAGAGTGGTGGTGCTGTCTGATATAGAGTGGTGGTGGTGCTGTCTGATATAGAGTGGTGCTGTCTGATATAGAGTGGTGGTGCTGTCTGATATAGAGTGGTGGTGCTGTCTGATATAGAGTGGTGCTGTCTGATATAGAGTGGTGGTGCTGTCTGATATAGAGTGGTGGTGGTGCTGTCTGATATAGAGTGGTGGTGCTGTCTGATATAGAGTGGTGGTGCTGTCTGATATAGAGTGGTGGTGCTGTCTGATATAGTGGTGGTGCTGTCTGATACAGAGTGGTGGTGCTGTCTGATATAGAGTGGTGGTGCTGTCTGATATAGAGTGGTGGTGCTGTCTGATATAGAGTGGTGGTGCTGTCTGATATAGAGTGGTGGTGCTGTCTGATATAGAGTGGTGGTGCTGTCTGATATAGAGTGGTGGTGCTGTCTGATATAGAGTGGTGGTGCTGTCTGATATAGAGTGGTGGTGCTGTCTGATATAGTGGTGGTGCTGTCTGATACAGAGTGGTGCTGTCTGATATAGAGTGGTGGTGCTGTCTGATATAGAGTGGTGGTGCTGTCTGATATAGAGTGGTGGTGCTGTCTGATATAGAGTGGTGGTGCTGTCTGATATAGAGTGGTGGTGCTGTCTGATACAGAGTGGTGCTGTCTGATATAGAGTGGTGGTGCTGTCTGATATAGAGTGGTGGAGGTGCTGTCTGATATAGAGTGGTGGTGCTGTCTGATATAGAGTGGTGCTGTCTGATATAGAGTGGTGGTGCTGTCTGATATAATGGTGGTGCTGTCTGATATAGTGGTGTTGCTGTCTGATATAGAGTGGTGGTGCTGTCTGATATAGAGTGGTGGTGCTGTCTGATATAGAGTGGTGCTGTCTGATATAGAGTGGTGGTGCTGTCTGATATAGAGTGGTGGTGCTGTCTGATACAGAGTGGTGCTGTCTGATATAGAGTGGTGCTGTCTGATATAGAGTGGTGGTGCTGTCTGATATAGAGTGGTGTTGTCTGATATAGAGTGGTGCTGTCTGATATAGAGTGGTGCTGTCTGATATAGAGTGGTGGTGCTGTCTGATATAATGGTGGTGCTGTCTGATATAATGGTGGTGCTGTCTGATATAGTGGTGGTGCTGTCTGATATAGAGTGGTGGTGCTGTCTGATATAGAGTGGTGGTGCTGTCTGATATAGAGTGGTGGTGGTGCTGTCTGATATAGAGTGGTGGTGCTGTCTGATATAGAGTGGTGGTGCTGTCTGATATAGAGTGGTGGTGCTGTCTGATATAGAGTGGTGATGCTGTCTGATATAGAGTGGTGGTGCTGTCTGATATAGAGTGGTGGTGGTGTCTGATATAGAGTGGTGGTGCTGTCTGATACAGAGTGGTGCTGTCTGATATAGAGTGGTGCTGTCTGATATAGAGTGGTGGTGCTGTCTGATATAGAGTGGTGTTGTCTGATATAGAGTGGTGCTGTCTGATATAGAGTGGTGGTGGTGCTTTCTGATATAGAGTGGTGGTGCTGTCTGATACAGAGTGGTGGTGCTGTCTGATATAGAGTGGTGGTGCTGTCTGATATAGAGTGGTGGTGCTGTCTGATATAGAGTGGTGCTGTCTGATATAGAGTGGTGCTGTCTGATATAGAGTGGTGGTGCTGTCTGATATAGAGTGGTGGTGCTGTCTGATATAGAGTGGTGTTGTCTGATATAGAGTGGTGCTGTCTGATATAGAGTGGTGGTGGTGCTGTCTGATATAGAGTGGTGCTGTCTGATATAGAGTGGTGGTACTGTCTGATATAGAGTGGTGGTGTTGTCTGATAGAGTGGTGCTGTCTGATATAGAGTGGTGGTGCTGTCTGATATAGAGTGGTGCTGTCTGATATAGAGTGGTGGTGCTGTCTGATATAGAGTGGTGGTGTCTGATATAGAGTGGTGCTGTCTGATATAGAGTGGTGGTGCTGTCTGATATAGAGTGGTGCTGTCTGATATAGAGTGGTGGTGCTGTCTGATATAGAGTGGTGCTGTCTGATATAGAGTGGTGGTGCTGTCTGATATAGAGTGGTGGTGCTGTCTGATATAGAGTGGTGGTGCTGTCTGATATAGAGTGGTGGTGCTGTCTGATATAGAGTGGTGGTGCTGTCTGATATAGAGTGGTGGTGCTGTCTGATATAGAGTGGTGGTGCTGTCTGATATAGAGTGGTGCTGTCTGATATAGAGTGGTGGTACTGTCTGATATAGAGTGGTGGTGCTGTCTGATATAGAGTGGTGGTGCTGTCTGATATAGAGTGGTGGTGGTGCTGTCTGATATAGAGTGGTGGTGCTGTCTGATATAGAGTGGTGGTGGTGCTGTCTGATATAGAGTGGTGCTGTCTGATATAGAGTGGTGGTGCTGTCTGATATAGAGTGGTGGTGCTGTCTGATATAGAGTGGTGCTGTCTGATATAGAGTGGTGGTGCTGTCTGATATAGAGTGGTGGTGGTGCTGTCTGATATAGAGTGGTGGTGCTGTCTGATATAGAGTGGTGGTGCTGTCTGATATAGAGTGGTGGTGCTGTCTGATATAGTGGTGGTGCTGTCTGATACAGAGTGGTGGTGCTGTCTGATATAGAGTGGTGGTGCTGTCTGATATAGAGTGGTGGTGCTGTCTGATATAGAGTGGTGGTGCTGTCTGATATAGAGTGGTGGTGCTGTCTGATATAGAGTGGTGGTGCTGTCTGATATAGAGTGGTGGTGCTGTCTGATATAGAGTGGTGGTGCTGTCTGATATAGAGTGGTGGTGCTGTCTGATACAGAGTGGTGCTGTCTGATATAGAGTGGTGGTGCTGTCTGATATAGAGTGGTGGTGCTGTCTGATATAGAGTGGTGGTGCTGTCTGATATAGAGTGGTGGTGCTGTCTGATATAGAGTGGTGGTGCTGTCTGATACAGAGTGGTGCTGTCTGATATAGAGTGGTGGTGCTGTCTGATATAGAGTGGTGGTGGTGCTGTCTGATATAGAGTGGTGGTGCTGTCTGATATAGAGTGGTGCTGTCTGATATAGAGTGGTGGTGCTGTCTGATATAATGGTGGTGCTGTCTGATATAGTGGTGGTGCTGTCTGATATAGAGTGGTGGTGCTGTCTGATATAGAGTGGTGGTGCTGTCTGATATAGAGTGGTGCTGTCTGATATAGAGTGGTGGTGCTGTCTGATATAGAGTGGTGGTGCTGTCTGATACAGAGTGGTGCTGTCTGATATAGAGTGGTGCTGTCTGATATAGAGTGGTGGTGCTGTCTGATATAGAGTGGTGTTGTCTGATATAGAGTGGTGCTGTCTGATATAGAGTGGTGCTGTCTGATATAGAGTGGTGGTGCTGTCTGATATAATGGTGGTGCTGTCTGATATAATGGTGGTGCTGTCTGATATAGTGGTGGTGCTGTCTGATATAGAGTGGTGGTGCTGTCTGATATAGAGTGGTGGTGCTGTCTGATATAGAGTGGTGGTGGTGCTGTCTGATATAGAGTGGTGGTGCTGTCTGATATAGAGTGGTGGTGCTGTCTGATATAGAGTGGTGGTGCTGTCTGATATAGAGTGGTGATGCTGTCTGATATAGAGTGGTGGTGCTGTCTGATATAGAGTGGTGGTGGTGTCTGATATAGAGTGGTGGTGCTGTCTGATACAGAGTGGTGCTGTCTGATATAGAGTGGTGCTGTCTGATATAGAGTGGTGGTGCTGTCTGATATAGAGTGGTGTTGTCTGATATAGAGTGGTGCTGTCTGATATAGAGTGGTGGTGGTGCTTTCTGATATAGAGTGGTGGTGCTGTCTGATACAGAGTGGTGGTGCTGTCTGATATAGAGTGGTGGTGCTGTCTGATATAGAGTGGTGGTGCTGTCTGATATAGAGTGGTGCTGTCTGATATAGAGTGGTGCTGTCTGATATAGAGTGGTGCTGTCTGATATAGAGTGGTGGTGCTGTCTGATATAGAGTGGTGGTGCTGTCTGATATAGAGTGGTGGTGCTGTCTGATATAGAGTGGTGCTGTCTGATATAGAGTGGTGGTGGTGCTGTCTGATATAGAGTGGTGGTGCTGTCTGATATAGAGTGGTGCTGTCTGATATAGAGTGGTGCTGTCTGATATAGAGTGGTGGTGCTGTCTGATATAGAGTGGTGGTGCTGTCTGATATAGAGTGGTGCTGTCTGATATAGAGTGGTGGTGCTGTCTGATATAGAGTGGTGGTGCTGTCTGATATAGAGTGGTGGTGCTGTCTGATATAGAGTGGTGGTGCTGTCTGATATAGAGTGGTGGTGGTGCTGTCTGATATAGAGTGGTGGTGCTGTCTGATATAGAGTGGTGCTGTCTGATATAGAGTGGTGGTGCTGTCTGATATAGAGTGGTGGTGGTGCTGTCTGATATAGAGTGGTGGTGCTGTCTGATATAGAGTGGTGGTGCTGTCTGATATAGAGTGGTGGTGCTGTCTGATATAGAGTGGTGGTGCTGTCTGATATAGAGTGGTGCTGTCTGATATAGAGTGGTGGTGGTGCTGTCTGATATAGAGTGGTGGTGCTGTCTGATATAGAGTGGTGGTGCTGTCTGATATAGAGTGGTGCTGTCTGATATAGAGTGGTGGTGGTGCTGTCTGATATAGAGTGGTGGTGCTGTCTGATATAGAGTGGTGGTGCTGTCTGATATAGAGTGGTGGTGGTGATGTCTGATATAGAGTGGTGCTGTCTGATATAGAGTGGTGGTGTCTGATATAGAGTGGTGGTGCTGTCTGATATAGAGTGGTGGTGCTGTCTGATATAGAGTGGTGGTGCTGTCTGATATAGAGTGGTACTGTCTGATATAGAGTGGTGGTGCTGTCTGATATAGAGTGGTGCTGTCTGATATAGAGTGGTGGTGCTGTCTGATATAGAGTGGTGGTGGTGCTGTCTGATATAGAGTGGTGGTGCTGTCTGATATAGAGTGGTGGTGCTGTCTGATATAGAGTGGTGGTGGTGCTGTCTGATATAGAGTGGTGGTGCTGTCTGATATAGAGTGGTGCTGTCTGATATAGAGTGGTGGTGCTGTCTGATATAGAGTGGTGCTGTCTGATATAGAGTGGTGGTGCTGTCTGATATAGAGTGGTGGTGCTGTCTGATATAGAGTGGTGGTGGTGCTGTCTGATATAGAGTGGTGGTGGTGTCTGATATAGAGTGGTGGTGGTGCTGTCTGATACAGAGTGGTGGTGCTGTCTGATATAGAGTGGTGGTGCTGTCTGATATAGAGTGGTGGTGCTGTCTGATATAGAGTGGTGGTGCTGTCTGATATAGAGTGGTGGTGCTGTCTGATATAGAGTGGTGGTGCTGTCTGATATAGAGTGGTGCTGTCTGATATAGAGTGGTGGTGCTGTCTGATATAGAGTGGTGGTGGTGCTGTCTGATACAGAGTGGTGGTGCTGTCTGATATAGAGTGGTGGTGCTGTCTGATATAGAGTGGTGCTGTCCGATATAGAGTGGTGGTGCTGTCTGATATAGAGTGGTGGTGCTGCCTGATATAGAGTGGTGCTGTCTGATATAGAGTGGTGATGCTGTCTGATATAGAGTGGTGGTGCTGTCTGATATAGTGTGGTGGTGCTGTCTGATATAGAGTGGTGGTGCTGTCTGATATAGTGTGGTGGTGCTGTCTGATATAGAGTGGTGGTGCTGTCTGATATAGAGTGGTGGTGCTGTCTGATATAGAGTGGTGGTGGTACTGTCTGATATAGAGTGGTGGTGCTGTCTGATATAGAGTGGTGGTGCTGTCTGATATAGAGTGGTGCTGTCTGATATAGAGTGGTGGTGCTGTCTGATATAGAGTGGTGCTGTCTGATATAGAGTGGTGCTGTCTGATATAGAGTGGTGGTGCTGTCTGATATAATGGTGGTGCTGTCTGATATAATGGTGGTGCTGTCTGATATAGTGGTGGTGCTGTCTGATATAGAGTGGTGGTGCTGTCTGATATAGAGTGGTGGTGCTGTCTGATATAGAGTGGTGGTGGTGCTGTCTGATATAGAGTGGTGGTGCTGTCTGATATAGAGTGGTGGTGCTGTCTGATATAGAGTGGTGGTGCTGTCTGATATAGAGTGGTGGTGCTGTCTGATATAGAGTGGTGATGCTGTCTGATATAGAGTGGTGGTGGTGTCTGATATAGAGTGGTGGTGCTGTCTGATACAGAGTGGTGCTGTCTGATATAGAGTGGTGCTGTCTGATATAGAGTGGTGGTGCTGTCTGATATAGAGTGGTGTTGTCTGATATAGAGTGGTGGTGGTGCTGTCTGATATAGAGTGGTGCTGTCTGATATAGAGTGGTGGTACTGTCTGATATAGAGTGGTGGTGTTGTCTGATAGAGTGGTGCTGTCTGATATAGAGTGGTGGTGCTGTCTGATATAGAGTGGTGCTGTCTGATATAGAGTGGTGGTGCTGTCTGATATAGAGTGGTGGTGTCTGATATAGAGTGGTGCTGTCTGATATAGAGTGGTGGTGCTGTCTGATATAGAGTGGTGCTGTCTGATATAGAGTGGTGGTGCTGTCTGATATAGAGTGGTGCTGTCTGATATAGAGTGGTGGTGCTGTCTGATATAGAGTGGTGGTGCTGTCTGATATAGAGTGGTGGTGCTGTCTGATATAGAGTGGTGGTGCTGTCTGATATAGAGTGGTGGTGCTGTCTGATATAGAGTGGTGGTGCTGTCTGATATAGAGTGGTGGTGCTGTCTGATATAGAGTGGTGCTGTCTGATATAGAGTGGTGGTACTGTCTGATATAGAGTGGTGGTGCTGTCTGATATAGAGTGGTGGTGCTGTCTGATATAGAGTGGTGGTGGTGCTGTCTGATATAGAGTGGTGGTGCTGTCTGATATAGAGTGGTGGTGGTGCTGTCTGATATAGAGTGGTGCTGTCTGATATAGAGTGGTGGTGCTGTCTGATATAGAGTGGTGGTGCTGTCTGATATAGAGTGGTGCTGTCTGATATAGAGTGGTGGTGCTGTCTGATATAGAGTGGTGGTGGTGCTGTCTGATATAGAGTGGTGGTGCTGTCTGATATAGAGTGGTGGTGCTGTCTGATATAGAGTGGTGGTGCTGTCTGATATAGTGGTGGTGCTGTCTGATACAGAGTGGTGGTGCTGTCTGATATAGAGTGGTGGTGCTGTCTGATATAGAGTGGTGGTGCTGTCTGATATAGAGTGGTGGTGCTGTCTGATATAGAGTGGTGGTGCTGTCTGATATAGAGTGGTGGTGCTGTCTGATATAGAGTGGTGGTGCTGTCTGATATAGAGTGGTGGTGCTGTCTGATATAGAGTGGTGGTGCTGTCTGATATAGAGTGGTGGTGCTGTCTGATACAGAGTGGTGCTGTCTGATATAGAGTGGTGGTGCTGTCTGATATAGAGTGGTGGTGCTGTCTGATATAGAGTGGTGGTGCTGTCTGATATAGAGTGGTGGTGCTGTCTGATATAGAGTGGTGGTGCTGTCTGATACAGAGTGGTGCTGTCTGATATAGAGTGGTGGTGCTGTCTGATATAGAGTGGTGGTGGTGCTGTCTGATATAGAGTGGTGGTGCTGTCTGATATAGAGTGGTGCTGTCTGATATAGAGTGGTGGTGCTGTCTGATATAATGGTGGTGCTGTCTGATATAGTGGTGGTGCTGTCTGATATAGAGTGGTGGTGCTGTCTGATATAGAGTGGTGGTGCTGTCTGATATAGAGTGGTGCTGTCTGATATAGAGTGGTGGTGCTGTCTGATATAGAGTGGTGGTGCTGTCTGATACAGAGTGGTGCTGTCTGATATAGAGTGGTGCTGTCTGATATAGAGTGGTGGTGCTGTCTGATATAGAGTGGTGTTGTCTGATATAGAGTGGTGCTGTCTGATATAGAGTGGTGCTGTCTGATATAGAGTGGTGGTGCTGTCTGATATAATGGTGGTGCTGTCTGATATAGTGGTGCTGTCTGATATAGTGGTGGTGCTGTCTGATATAGAGTGGTGGTGCTGTCTGATATAGAGTGGTGGTGCTGTCTGATATAGAGTGGTGGTGGTGCTGTCTGATATAGAGTGGTGGTGCTGTCTGATATAGAGTGGTGGTGCTGTCTGATATAGAGTGGTGGTGCTGTCTGATATAGAGTGGTGATGCTGTCTGATATAGAGTGGTGGTGCTGTCTGATATAGAGTGGTGGTGGTGTCTGATATAGAGTGGTGGTGCTGTCTGATACAGAGTGGTGCTGTCTGATATAGAGTGGTGCTGTCTGATATAGAGTGGTGGTGCTGTCTGATATAGAGTGGTGTTGTCTGATATAGAGTGGTGCTGTCTGATATAGAGTGGTGGTGGTGCTTTCTGATATAGAGTGGTGGTGCTGTCTGATACAGAGTGGTGGTGCTGTCTGATATAGAGTGGTGGTGCTGTCTGATATAGAGTGGTGGTGCTGTCTGATATAGAGTGGTGCTGTCTGATATAGAGTGGTGCTGTCTGATATAGAGTGGTGGTGCTGTCTGATATAGAGTGGTGGTGCTGTCTGATATAGAGTGGTGTTGTCTGATATAGAGTGGTGCTGTCTGATATAGAGTGGTGGTGGTGCTGTCTGATATAGAGTGGTGCTGTCTGATATAGAGTGGTGGTACTGTCTGATATAGAGTGGTGGTGTTGTCTGATAGAGTGGTGCTGTCTGATATAGAGTGGTGGTGCTGTCTGATATAGAGTGGTGCTGTCTGATATAGAGTGGTGGTGCTGTCTGATATAGAGTGGTGGTGTCTGATATAGAGTGGTGCTGTCTGATATAGAGTGGTGGTGCTGTCTGATATAGAGTGGTGCTGTCTGATATAGAGTGGTGGTGCTGTCTGATATAGAGTGGTGCTGTCTGATATAGAGTGGTGGTGCTGTCTGATATAGAGTGGTGGTGCTGTCTGATATAGAGTGGTGGTGCTGTCTGATATAGAGTGGTGGTGCTGTCTGATATAGAGTGGTGGTGCTGTCTGATATAGAGTGGTGGTGCTGTCTGATATAGAGTGGTGGTGCTGTCTGATATAGAGTGGTGCTGTCTGATATAGAGTGGTGGTACTGTCTGATATAGAGTGGTGGTGCTGTCTGATATAGAGTGGTGGTGCTGTCTGATATAGAGTGGTGGTGGTGCTGTCTGATATAGAGTGGTGGTGCTGTCTGATATAGAGTGGTGGTGGTGCTGTCTGATATAGAGTGGTGCTGTCTGATATAGAGTGGTGGTGCTGTCTGATATAGAGTGGTGGTGCTGTCTGATATAGAGTGGTGCTGTCTGATATAGAGTGGTGGTGCTGTCTGATATAGAGTGGTGGTGGTGCTGTCTGATATAGAGTGGTGGTGCTGTCTGATATAGAGTGGTGGTGCTGTCTGATATAGAGTGGTGGTGCTGTCTGATATAGTGGTGGTGCTGTCTGATACAGAGTGGTGGTGCTGTCTGATATAGAGTGGTGGTGCTGTCTGATATAGAGTGGTGGTGCTGTCTGATATAGAGTGGTGGTGCTGTCTGATATAGAGTGGTGGTGCTGTCTGATATAGAGTGGTGGTGCTGTCTGATATAGAGTGGTGGTGCTGTCTGATATAGAGTGGTGGTGCTGTCTGATATAGAGTGGTGGTGCTGTCTGATATAGAGTGGTGGTGCTGTCTGATACAGAGTGGTGCTGTCTGATATAGAGTGGTGGTGCTGTCTGATATAGAGTGGTGGTGCTGTCTGATATAGAGTGGTGGTGCTGTCTGATATAGAGTGGTGGTGCTGTCTGATATAGAGTGGTGGTGCTGTCTGATACAGAGTGGTGCTGTCTGATATAGAGTGGTGGTGCTGTCTGATATAGAGTGGTGGTGGTGCTGTCTGATATAGAGTGGTGGTGCTGTCTGATATAGAGTGGTGCTGTCTGATATAGAGTGGTGGTGCTGTCTGATATAATGGTGGTGCTGTCTGATATAGTGGTGGTGCTGTCTGATATAGAGTGGTGGTGCTGCTGTCTGATATAGAGTGGTGGTGCTGTCTGATATAGAGTGGTGCTGTCTGATATAGAGTGGTGGTGCTGTCTGATATAGAGTGGTGGTGCTGTCTGATACAGAGTGGTGCTGTCTGATATAGAGTGGTGCTGTCTGATATAGAGTGGTGGTGCTGTCTGATATAGAGTGGTGTTGTCTGATATAGAGTGGTGCTGTCTGATATAGAGTGGTGCTGTCTGATATAGAGTGGTGGTGCTGTCTGATATAATGGTGGTGCTGTCTGATATAATGGTGGTGCTGTCTGATATAGTGGTGGTGCTGTCTGATATAGAGTGGTGGTGCTGTCTGATATAGAGTGGTGGTGCTGTCTGATATAGAGTGGTGGTGGTGCTGTCTGATATAGAGTGGTGGTGCTGTCTGATATAGAGTGGTGGTGCTGTCTGATATAGAGTGGTGGTGCTGTCTGATATAGAGTGGTGATGCTGTCTGATATAGAGTGGTGGTGCTGTCTGATATAGAGTGGTGGTGGTGTCTGATATAGAGTGGTGGTGCTGTCTGATACAGAGTGGTGCTGTCTGATATAGAGTGGTGCTGTCTGATATAGAGTGGTGGTGCTGTCTGATATAGAGTGGTGTTGTCTGATATAGAGTGGTGCTGTCTGATATAGAGTGGTGGTGGTGCTTTCTGATATAGAGTGGTGGTGCTGTCTGATACAGAGTGGTGGTGCTGTCTGATATAGAGTGGTGGTGCTGTCTGATATAGAGTGGTGGTGCTGTCTGATATAGAGTGGTGCTGTCTGATATAGAGTGGTGCTGTCTGATATAGAGTGGTGCTGTCTGATATAGAGTGGTGGTGCTGTCTGATATAGAGTGGTGGTGCTGTCTGATATAGAGTGGTGGTGCTGTCTGATATAGAGTGGTGCTGTCTGATATAGAGTGGTGGTGGTGCTGTCTGATATAGAGTGGTGGTGCTGTCTGATATAGAGTGGTGCTGTCTGATATAGAGTGGTGCTGTCTGATATAGAGTGGTGGTGCTGTCTGATATAGAGTGGTGGTGCTGTCTGATATAGAGTGGTGCTGTCTGATATAGAGTGGTGGTGCTGTCTGATATAGAGTGGTGGTGCTGTCTGATATAGAGTGGTGGTGCTGTCTGATATAGAGTGGTGCTGTCTGATATAGAGTGGTGGTGGTGCTGTCTGATATAGAGTGGTGGTGCTGTCTGATATAGAGTGGTGCTGTCTGATATAGAGTGGTGGTGCTGTCTGATATAGAGTGGTGGTGGTGCTGTCTGATATAGAGTGGTGGTGCTGTCTGATATAGAGTGGTGGTGCTGTCTGATATAGAGTGGTGGTGCTGTCTGATATAGAGTGGTGGTGCTGTCTGATATAGAGTGGTGCTGTCTGATATAGAGTGGTGGTGGTGCTGTCTGATATAGAGTGGTGGTGCTGTCTGATATAGAGTGGTGGTGCTGTCTGATATAGAGTGGTGCTGTCTGATATAGAGTGGTGGTGGTGCTGTCTGATATAGAGTGGTGGTGCTGTCTGATATAGAGTGGTGGTGCTGTCTGATATAGAGTGGTGGTGGTGATGTCTGATATAGAGTGGTGCTGTCTGATATAGAGTGGTGGTGTCTGATATAGAGTGGTGGTGCTGTCTGATATAGAGTGGTGGTGCTGTCTGATATAGAGTGGTGGTGCTGTCTGATATAGAGTGGTGTCTGATATAGAGTGGTGGTGCTGTCTGATATAGAGTGGTGCTGTCTGATATAGAGTGGTGGTGCTGTCTGATATAGAGTGGTGGTGGTGCTGTCTGATATAGAGTGGTGGTGCTGTCTGATATAGAGTGGTGGTGCTGTCTGATATAGAGTGGTGGTGGTGCTGTCTGATATAGAGTGGTGGTGCTGTCTGATATAGAGTGGTGCTGTCTGATATAGAGTGGTGGTGCTGTCTGATATAGAGTGGTGCTGTCTGATATAGAGTGGTGGTGCTGTCTGATATAGAGTGGTGGTGCTGTCTGATATAGAGTGGTGGTGGTGCTGTCTGATATAGAGTGGTGGTGGTGTCTGATATAGAGTGGTGGTGGTGCTGTCTGATACAGAGTGGTGGTGGTGCTGTCTGATATAGAGTGGTGGTGCTGTCTGATATAGAGTGGTGGTGGTGCTGTCTGATATAGAGTGGTGGTGCTGTCTGATATAGAGTGGTGGTGCTGTCTGATATAGAGTGGTGGTGGTGCTGTCTGATATAGAGTGGTGGTGCTGTCTGATATAGAGTGGTGGTGCTGTCTGATATAGAGTGGTGGTGCTGTCTGATATAGAGTGGTGGTGCTGTCTGATATAGAGTGGTGGTGCTGTCTGATATAGTGGTGCTGTCTGATATAGAGTGGTGGTGCTGTCTGATATAGAGTGGTGGTGGTGCTGTCTGATACAGAGTGGTGGTGCTGTCTGATATAGAGTGGTGGTGCTGTCTGATATAGAGTGGTGCTGTCCGATATAGAGTGGTGGTGCTGTCTGATATAGAGTGGTGGTGCTGCCTGATATAGAGTGGTGCTGTCTGATATAGAGTGGTGATGCTGTCTGATATAGAGTGGTGGTGCTGTCTGATATAGTGTGGTGGTGCTGTCTGATATAGAGTGGTGGTGCTGTCTGATATAGAGTGGTGGTGCTGTCTGATATAGAGTGGTGGTGCTGTCTGATATAGAGTGGTGGTGCTGTCTGATATAGAGTGGTGGTGGTACTGTCTGATATAGAGTGGTGGTGCTGTCTGATATAGAGTGGTGGTGCTGTCTGATATAGAGTGGTGGTGCTGTCTGATATAGAGTGGTGCTGTCTGATATAGAGTGGTGGTGCTGTCTGATATAGAGTGGTGCTGTCTGATATAGAGTGGTGGTGCTGTCTGATATAGAGTGGTGGTGCTGTCTGATATAGAGTGGTGGTGCTGTCTGATATAGAGTGGTGCTGTCTGATATAGAGTGGTGCTGTCTGATATAGAGTGGTGGTGCTGTCTGATATAGAGTGGTGGTGCTGTCTGATATAGAGTGGTGCTGTCTGATATAGAGTGGTGGTGCTGTCTGATATAGAGTGGTGGTGCTGTCTGATATAGAGTGGTGCTGTCTGATATAGAGTGGTGGTGCTGTCTGATATAGAGTGGTGGTGCTGTCTGATATAGAGTGGTGGTGCTGTCTGATATAGAGTGGTGCTGTCTGATATAGAGTGGTGGTGCTGTCTGATATAGAGTGGTGGTGCTGTCTGATATAGAGTGGTGGTGCTGTCTGATATAGAGTGGTGGTGCTGTCTGATATAGAGTGGTGGTGTTGTCTGATATAGAGTGGTGCTGTCTGATATAGAGTGGTGGTGGTGCTGTCTGATATAGAGTGGTGGTGCTGTCTGATATAGAGTGGTGGTGCTGTCTGATATAGAGTGGTGCTGTCTGATATAGAGTGGTGGTGCTGTCTGATATAGAGTGGTGCTGTCTGATATAGAGTGGTGGTGCTGTCTGATATAGAGTGGTGGTGGTGCTGTCTGATATAGAGTGGTCCTGTGTAGCTCAGTTGGTAGAGCATGTCTGATACCACCCATAGAGTGGCACACATGACTGTGCTGTAAAAGCTGAAATATATATTATTATATTATGATATAGAGTGGTGCTGTCTGATACATAGTGGTGGTGCTGTCTGATACAGAGTGGTGGTGTCTGATATAGAGTGGTGGTGCTGTCTGATATAGAGTGGTGGTGCTGTCTGATATAGAGTGGTGGTGCTGTCTGATATAGATTGGTGGTGCTGTCTGATATAGAGTGGTGGTGCTGTCTGATATAGAGTGGTGGTGCTGTCTGATATAGAGTGGTGGTGCTGTCTGATATAGAGTGGTGGTGCTGTCTGATATAGAGTGGTGGTGCTGTCTGATATAGAGTGGTGGTGCTGTCTGATACAGAGTGGTGGTGCTGTCTGATATAGAGTGGTGGTGCTGTCTGATATAGAGTGGTGGTGGTGTCTGATATAGAGTGGTGGTGCTGTCTGATACAGAGTGGTGCTGTCTGATATAGAGTGGTGCTGTCTGATATAGAGTGGTGGTGCTGTCTGATATAGAGTGGTGTTGTCTGATATAGAGTGGTGCTGTCTGATATAGAGTGGTGGTGCTGTCTGATATAGAGTGGTGGTGCTGTCTGATATAGAGTGGTGGTGCTGTCTGATATAGAGTGGTGGTGCTGTCTGATATAGAGTGGTGGTGCTGTCTGATATAGAGTGGTGCTGTCTGATATAGAGAGTGGTGGTGCTGTCTGATATAGAGTGGTGGTGCTGTCTGATATAGAGTGGTGGTGTCTGTCTGATATAGAGTGGTGGTGCTGTGTCTGATATAGAGTGGTGGTGCTGTCTGATATAGAGTGGTGGTGTTGTCTGATAGTGCTGTCTGATATAGAGTGGTGGTGCTGTCTGATATAGAGTGGTGCTGTCTGATATAGAGTGGTGGTGCTGTCTGATATAGAGTGGTGGTGTCTGTCTGATATAGAGTGGTGGTGCTGTCTGATATAGAGTGGTGCTGTCTGATATAGAGTGGTGGTGCTGTCTGATATAGAGTGGTGCTGTCTGATATAGAGTGGTGGTGCTGTCTGATATAGAGTGGTGGTGCTGTCTGATATAGAGTGGTGGTGCTGTCTGATATAGAGTGGTGGTGCTGTCTGATATAGAGTGGTGGTGCTGTCTGATATAGAGTGGTGGTGCTGTCTGATATAGAGTGGTGGTGCTGTCTGATATAGAGTGGTGCTGTCTGATATAGAGTGGTGGTACTGTCTGATATAGAGTGGTGGTGCTGTCTGATATAGAGTGGTGGTGCTGTCTGATATAGAGTGGTGGTGGTGCTGTCTGATATAGAGTGGTGGTGCTGTCTGATATAGAGTGGTGGTGGTGCTGTCTGATATAGAGTGGTGCTGTCTGATATAGAGTGGTGGTGCTGTCTGATATAGAGTGGTGGTGCTGTCTGATATAGAGTGGTGCTGTCTGATATAGAGTGGTGGTGCTGTCTGATATAGAGTGGTGGTGGTGCTGTCTGATATAGAGTGGTGGTGCTGTCTGATATAGAGTGGTGGTGCTGTCTGATATAGAGTGGTGGTGCTGTCTGATATAGTGGTGGTGCTGTCTGATACAGAGTGGTGGTGCTGTCTGATATAGAGTGGTGGTGCTGTCTGATATAGAGTGGTGGTGCTGTCTGATATAGAGTGGTGGTGCTGTCTGATATAGAGTGGTGGTGCTGTCTGATATAGAGTGGTGGTGCTGTCTGATATAGAGTGGTGGTGCTGTCTGATATAGAGTGGTGGTGCTGTCTGATATAGAGTGGTGGTGCTGTCTGATATAGAGTGGTGGTGCTGTCTGATACAGAGTGGTGCTGTCTGATATAGAGTGGTGGTGCTGTCTGATATAGAGTGGTGGTGCTGTCTGATATAGAGTGGTGGTGCTGTCTGATATAGAGTGGTGGTGCTGTCTGATATAGAGTGGTGGTGCTGTCTGATACAGAGTGGTGCTGTCTGATATAGAGTGGTGGTGCTGTCTGATATAGAGTGGTGGTGGTGCTGTCTGATATAGAGTGGTGGTGCTGTCTGATATAGAGTGGTGCTGTCTGATATAGAGTGGTGGTGCTGTCTGATATAATGGTGGTGCTGTCTGATATAGTGGTGGTGCTGTCTGATATAGAGTGGTGGTGCTGTCTGATATAGAGTGGTGGTGCTGTCTGATATAGAGTGGTGCTGTCTGATATAGAGTGGTGGTGCTGTCTGATATAGAGTGGTGGTGCTGTCTGATACAGAGTGGTGCTGTCTGATATAGAGTGGTGCTGTCTGATATAGAGTGGTGGTGCTGTCTGATATAGAGTGGTGTTGTCTGATATAGAGTGGTGCTGTCTGATATAGAGTGGTGCTGTCTGATATAGAGTGGTGGTGCTGTCTGATATAATGGTGGTGCTGTCTGATATAATGGTGGTGCTGTCTGATATAGTGGTGGTGCTGTCTGATATAGAGTGGTGGTGCTGTCTGATATAGAGTGGTGGTGCTGTCTGATATAGAGTGGTGGTGGTGCTGTCTGATATAGAGTGGTGGTGCTGTCTGATATAGAGTGGTGGTGCTGTCTGATATAGAGTGGTGGTGCTGTCTGATATAGAGTGGTGATGCTGTCTGATATAGAGTGGTGGTGCTGTCTGATATAGAGTGGTGGTGGTGTCTGATATAGAGTGGTGGTGCTGTCTGATACAGAGTGGTGCTGTCTGATATAGAGTGGTGCTGTCTGATATAGAGTGGTGGTGCTGTCTGATATAGAGTGGTGTTGTCTGATATAGAGTGGTGCTGTCTGATATAGAGTGGTGGTGGTGCTGATATAGAGTGGTGGTGCTGTCTGATACAGAGTGGTGGTGCTGTCTGATATAGAGTGGTGGTGCTGTCTGATATAGAGTGGTGGTGCTGTCTGATATAGAGTGGTGCTGTCTGATATAGAGTGGTGCTGTCTGATATAGAGTGGTGCTGTCTGATATAGAGTGGTGGTGCTGTCTGATATAGAGTGGTGGTGCTGTCTGATATAGAGTGGTGGTGCTGTCTGATATAGAGTGGTGCTGTCTGATATAGAGTGGTGGTGGTGCTGTCTGATATAGAGTGGTGGTGCTGTCTGATATAGAGTGGTGGTGATATAGTGGTGCTGTCTGATATAGAGTGGTGGTGCTGTCTGATATAGAGTGGTGGTGCTGTCTGATATAGAGTGGGTGCTGTCTGATATAGAGTGGTGGTGCTGTCTGATATAGAGTGGTGGTGCTGTCTGATATAGAGTGGTGGTGCTGTCTGATATAGAGTGGTGGTCTGATATAGAGTGGTGGTGGTGCTGTCTGATATAGAGTGGTGGTGCTGTCTGATATAGAGTGGTGCTGTCTGATATAGAGTGGTGGTGCTGTCTGATATAGAGTGGTGGTGGTGCTGTCTGATATAGAGTGGTGGTGCTGTCTGATATAGAGTGGTGGTGCTGTCTGATATAGAGTGGTGGTGCTGTCTGATATAGAGTGGTGGTGCTGTCTGATATAGAGTGGTGCTGTCTGATATAGAGTGGTGGTGGTGCTGATATAGAGTGGTGGTGCTGTCTGATATAGAGTGGTGGTGCTGTCTGATATAGAGTGGTGCTGTCTGATATAGAGTGGTGGTGGTGCTGTCTGATATAGAGTGGTGGTGCTGTCTGATATAGAGTGGTGGTGCTGTCTGATATAGAGTGGTGGTGGTGATGTCTGATATAGTGGTGCTGTCTGATATAGAGTGGTGGTGTCTGATATAGAGTGGTGGTGCTGTCTGATATAGAGTGGTGGTGCTGTCTGATATAGAGTGGTGGTGCTGTCTGATATAGAGTGGTGGTGCTGTCTGATATAGAGTGGTGGTGCTGTCTGATATAGAGTGGTGCTGTCTGATATAGAGTGGTGGTGGTGGTGCTGTCTGATATAGAGTGGTGGTGCTGTCTGATATAGAGTGGTGGTGCTGTCTGATATAGAGTGGTGGTGGTGCTGTCTGATATAGAGTGGTGGTGCTGTCTGATATAGAGTGGTGCTGTCTGATATAGAGTGGTGGTGCTGTCTGATATAGAGTGGTGGTGCTGTCTGATATAGAGTGGTGGTGCTGTCTGATATAGAGTGGTGGTGCTGTCTGATATAGAGTGGTGGTGCTGTCTGATATAGAGTGGTGGTGGTGTCTGATATAGAGTGGTGGTGGTGCTGTCTGATACAGAGTGGTGGTGGTGCTGTCTGATATAGAGTGGTGGTGCTGTCTGATATAGAGTGGTGGTGGTGCTGTCTGATATAGAGTGGTGGTGCTGTCTGATATAGAGTGGTGGTGCTGTCTGATATAGAGTGGTGGTGGTGCTGTCTGATATAGAGTGGTGGTGCTGTCTGATATAGAGTGGTGGTGCTGTCTGATATAGAGTGGTGGTGCTGTCTGATATAGAGTGGTGGTGCTGTCTGATATAGAGTGGTGGTGCTGTCTGATATAGAGTGGTGCTGTCTGATATAGAGTGGTGGTGCTGTCTGATATAGAGTGGTGGTGGTGCTGTCTGATACAGAGTGGTGGTGCTGTCTGATATAGAGTGGTGGTGCTGTCTGATATAGAGTGGTGCTGTCCGATATAGAGTGGTGGTGCTGTCTGATATAGAGTGGTGGTGCTGCCTGATATAGAGTGGTGGTGATATAGAGTGGTGATGCTGTCTGATATAGAGTGGTGGTGCTGTCTGATATAGTGTGGTGGTGCTGTCTGATATAGAGTGGTGGTGCTGTCTGATATAGTGTGGTGGTGCTGTCTGATATAGAGTGGTGGTGCTGTCTGATATAGAGTGGTGGTGCTGTCTGATATAGAGTGGTGGTGGTACTGTCTGATATAGAGTGGTGGTGCTGTCTGATATAGAGTGGTGGTGCTGTCTGATATAGAGTGGTGGTCTGCTGTCTGATATAGAGTGGTGGTGCTGTCTGATATAGAGTGGTGGTGCTGTCTGATATAGAGTGGTGGTGCTGTCTGATATAGAGTGGTGGTGCTGTCTGATATAGAGTGGTGGTGCTGTCTGATATAGAGTGGTGCTGTCTGATATAGAGTGGTGCTGTCTGATATAGAGTGGTGGTGCTGTCTGATATAGAGTGGTGGTGCTGTCTGATATAGAGTGGTGCTGTCTGATATAGAGTGGTGGTGCTGTCTGATATAGAGTGGTGGTGCTGTCTGATATAGAGTGGTGCTGTCTGATATAGAGTGGTGGTGCTGTCTGATATAGAGTGGTGGTGCTGTCTGATATAGAGTGGTGGTGCTGTCTGATATAGAGTGGTGCTGTCTGATATAGAGTGGTGGTGCTGTCTGATATAGAGTGGTGGTGCTGTCTGATATAGAGTGGTGGTGCTGTCTGATATAGAGTGGTGGTGCTGTCTGATATAGAGTGGTGGTGTTGTCTGATATAGAGTGGTGCTGTCTGATATAGAGTGGTGGTGGTGCTGTCTGATATAGAGTGGTGGTGCTGTCTGATATAGAGTGGTGGTGCTGTCTGATATAGAGTGGTGCTGTCTGATATAGAGTGGTGGTGCTGTCTGATATAGAGTGGTGCTGTCTGATATAGAGTGGTGGTGCTGTCTGATATAGAGTGGTGGTGGTGCTGTCTGATATAGAGTGGTGGTGCTGTCTGATATAGAGTGGTGGTGCTGTCTGATATATATTATTATATTATGATATAGAGTGGTGCTGTCTGATACATAGTGGTGGTGCTGTCTGATACAGAGTGGTGGTGTCTGATATAGAGTGGTGGTGCTGTCTGATATAGAGTGGTGGTGCTGTCTGATATAGAGTGGTGGTGCTGTCTGATATAGATTGGTGGTGCTGTCTGATATAGAGTGGTGGTGCTGTCTGATATAGAGTGGTGGTGCTGTCTGATATAGAGTGGTGCTGTCTGATATAGAGTGGTGGTGGTGCTGTCTGATATAGAGTGGTGGTGGTGCTGTCTGATATAGAGTGGTGGTGTCTGATATAGAGTGGTGGTGCTGTCTGATATAGAGTGGTGGTGCTGTCTGATATAGAGTGGTGCTGTCTGATATAGAGTGGTGGTGCTGTCTGATATAGAGTGGTGGTGCTGTCTGATATAGAGTGGTGGTGCTGTCTGATATAGAGTGGTGGTGCTGTCTGATATAGAGTGGTGGTGCTGTCTGATATAGAGTGGTGGTGCTGTCTGATACAGAGTGGTGGTGCTGTCTGATATAGAGTGGTGGTGCTGTCTGATATAGAGTGGTGGTGCTGTCTGATATAGAGTGGTGGTGCTGTCTGATATAGAGTGGTGGTGCTGTCTGATATAGAGTGGTGGTACTGTCTGATATAGAGTGGTGGTGCTGTCTGATATAGAGTGGTGGTGCTGTCTGATATAGAGTGGTGCTGTCTGATATAGAGTGGTGGTGCTGTCTGATATAGAGTGGTGGTGGTGTCTGATATAGAGTGGAGCCCTATTCCTACTGTTGACCAGAGCCCTATTCCTACTGTTGACCAGAGCCCTATTCCTACTGTTGAAACCAGAGCCCTATTCCTACTGTTGACCAGAGCCCTATTCCTACTGTTGACCAGAGCCCTATTCCTACTGTTGACCAGAGCCCTATTCCTACTGTTGACCAGAGCCCTATTCCTACTGTTGACCAGAGCCCTATTCCTACTGTTGACCAGAGCCCTATTCCTACTGTTGACCAGAGCCCTATTCCTACTGTTGACCAGAGCCCTATTCCTACTGTTGACCAGAGCCCTATTCCTACTGTTGACCAGAGCCCTATTCCTACTGTTGACCAGAGCCCTATTCCTACTGTTGACCAGAGCCCTATTCCTACTGTTGACCAGAGCCCTATTCCTACTGTTGACCAGAGCCCTATTCCTACTGTTGACCAGAGCCCTATTCCTACTGTTGACCAGAGCCCTATTCCTACTGTTGACCAGAGCCCTATTCCTACTGTTGACCAGAGCCCTATTCCTACTGTTGACCAGAGCCCTATTCCTACTGTTGACCAGAGCCCTATTCCTACTGTTGACCAGAGCCCTATTCCTACTGTTGACCAGAGCCCTATTCCTACTGTTGACCAGAGCCCTATTCCTACTGTTGACCAGAGCCCTATTCCTACTGTTGACCAGGGCCCTATTCCTACTGTTGACCAGAGCCCTATTCCTACTGTGCACTGAAACCAGAGCCCTATTCCTACTGTTGACCAGAGCCCTATTCCTACTGTTGACCAGAGCCCTATTCCTACTGTTGACCAGAGCCCTATTCCTACTGTTGACCAGAGCCCTATTCCTACTGTTGACCAGAGCCCTATTCCTACTGTTGACCAGAGCCCTATTCCTACTGTTGACCAGAGCCCTATTCCTACTGTTGACCAGAGCCCTATTCCTACTGTTGACCAGCGCCCTATTCCTACTGTTGACCAGAGCCCTATTCCTACATAGTGCACTACTTTAAACCAGCGCCCTATTCCTACTATTGACCAGAGCCCTATTCCTACTGTTGACCAGAGCCCTATTCCTACTGTTGACCAGAGCCCTATTCCTACTGTTGACCAGAGCCCTATTCCTACTGTTGACCAGAGCCCTATTCCTACTGTTGACCAGAGCCCTATTCCTACTGTTGACTACTTTAAACCAGCCCTATTCCTACTGTTGACCAGAGCCCTATTCCTACTGTTGACCAGGGCCCTATTCCTACTGTTGACCAGAGCCCTATTCCTACTGTTGACCAGAGCCCTATTCCTACTGTTGACCAGAGCCCTATTCCTACTGTTGACCAGAGCCCTATTCCTACTGTTTACCAGAGCCCTATTCCTACTGTTGACCAGAGCCCTATTCCTACTGTTGACCAGAGCCCTATTCCTACTGTTGACCAGAGCCCTATTCCTACTGTTGACCAGGGCCCTATTCCTACTGTTGACCAGAGCCCTATTCCCTACATAGTGCACTACTTTAAACCAGAGCGCTATTCCTACTGTTGACCAGAGCCCTATTCCTACTGTTGACCAGAGCCCTATTCCTACTGTTGACCAGAGCCCTATTCCTACTGTTGACCAGAGCCCTATTCCTACTGTTGACCAGAGCCCTATTCCTACTGTTGACCAGGGCCCTTTTCCTACTGTTGACCAGAGCCCTATTCCTACTGTTGACCAGGGCCCTTTCCTACTGTTGACCAGAGCCCTATTCCTACTGTTGACCAGAGTCCTATTCCTACTGTTGACCAGAGCCCTATTCCTACTGTTGACCAGTGCCCTACCTACTGTTGAACCAGAGCCCTATTCCTACTGTTGACCAGAGCCCTATTCCTACTGTTGACCAGGGCCCTATTCCTACTGTTGACCAGAGTCCTATTCCTACTGTCCAGAGCCCGATTCCTACTGTTGACCAGGGCCCTTTTCCTACTGTTGACCAGAGCCCTATTCCTACTGTTGACCAGAGCCCTATTCCTACATAGTGCACTACTTTAAACCAGCGCCCTATTCCTACTGTTGACCAGAGCCCTATTCCTACTGTTGACCAGAGCCCTATTCCTACTGTTGACCAGAGCCCTATTCCTACTGTTGACCAGAGCCCTATCCCTACTGTTGACCAGAGCCCTATTCCTACTGTTGACCAGGGCCCTATTCCTACTGTTGACCAGGGCCCATTAAGTTCTGGTCAAAAGTAGTCCACTAGTTCTGGAGTAGGTTGTAATTTGGGCCTGTATGATGACGTGCCTCTGTAGAGCAGAGGCACTAAACCCCCCTCTGCCTGAGGACAGTCTTTTAAAGGAAAGATAACCAGCTGAGGAAGCAGATGGTGAATTCATCCTGAAGATAATACGCCACCCGCCTTTCATTTCCAAACTCATATTTCAAAACTGGGAAATTATGTTTCCATTCATTCCAATGAGAGAGGAAGGGAGCTTAGCCAAACCAGTTTTATATAGGCCTTACGTTCCAAATGGTCAACTATTCCCTACATAGTGCACTGCTTTTGAAAAGAAAAGAGCCCTGGAGGAGTGCACTATGTAGGGAATAGGGTGCCATTTGGGACTCGCATTTTTACTGTACTTATGCAGACGGATCAAAGAGTGTCTAAGATCAATACCCAGCATGCCCTGCTCTTCAGATAGCACAT
>NW_025745902.1:92500-97500 GCF_021184085.1 Oncorhynchus gorbuscha | reverse complement strand
TCAGTTAGAGAATGACAGGGTGATATTGGAGCTGATTTAGTTAGAGAATGACAGGGTGATATTGGAGCTGATTCAGTTAGAGAATGACAGGGTGATATTGGAGCTGATTCAGTTAGAGAATGACAGGGTGATATTGGAGCTGATTCAGTTAGAGAATGACAGGGTGATATTGGAGCTGATTTAGTTAGAGAATGACAGGGTGATATTGGAGCTGATTCAGTTAGAGAATGACAGGGTGATATTGGAGCTGATTTAGTTAGAGAATGACAGGGTGATATTGGAGCTGATTCAGTTAGAGAATGACAGGGTGATATTGGAGCTGATTTAGTTAGAGAATGACAGGGTGATATTGGAGCTGATTCAGTTAGAGAATGACAGGGTGATATTGGAGCTGATTTAGTTAGAGAATGACAGGGTGATATTGGAGCTGATTCAGTTAGAGAATGACAGGGTGATATTAGAGCTGATTCAACCACAAGGTATAGCCTTCTCGTCACCTTGACAACTGAGTAAATAACCACGTAGATCCAGTCATACAGTCCTCGTTTACGTCCCAGACGTTCACCCTATTCCCTACTGTATATAGTGCACTACTTTTGACCAGAGCCCCATCATAAGTAGTGCACTATGTAGAGAATAGGGTGCCATTTAGGTTGTAATCCTATCATCAGGGCCAGTTCAACCCTCCAGTTCAGAGAGGTGACAGAACGACGTCAGTCTCCCGGGCGTTAAGCGAAGTGACCATTTTAAACCACTTGGGGTGCTGTTTGAAGACTCAGCCACTTTAAATAAATATGGCGGAGAAGGATGATGAATAGGAGAAAACATCTGATGTATTAAAGAAGCCCCGGCATAGAATAAAAAGAGATCTGATCGACAGCAGTGGCCTCTGGGATGTGGACGGCCTGGGCCCATTACCCACTCACAATCAGAGGCTGTAGATGGCCTGGATCCAATACCCACTCACAATCAGAGGCTGTAGATGGCCTGGATCCAATACCCACTCACAATCAGAGGCTGTAGATGGCCTGGGTCCATTACCCACTCACAATCAGAGGCTGTAGATGTCCTGGATCCAATACCCACTCACAATCAGAGGCTGTAGATGGCCTGGATCCAATACCCACTCACAATCAGAGGCTGTAGACGGCCTGGATCCAATACCCACTCACAATCAGAGGCTGTAGATGGCCTGGGTCCATTACCCACTCACAATCAGAGGCTGTAGATGGCCTGGATCCAATACCCACTCACAATCAGAGGCTGTAGATGACCTGGATCCAATACCCACTCACAATCAGAGGCTGTAGACGGCCTGGATCCAATACCCACTCACAATCAGAGGCTGTAGACGGCCTGGATCCAATACCCACTCACAATCAGAGGCTGTAGACGGCCTGGGTCCATTACCCACTCACAATCAGAGGCTGTAGATGGCCTGGGTCCATTACCCACTCACAATCAGAGGCTGTAGGTGGCCTGGATCCAATACCCACTCACAATCAGAGGCTGTAGATATTCTGGGTCTAATAGTGCCTTATTGGCTCTGCTCAAAGTAGTCAACATCCTGCAGACTGCATCAATGCTACCTGAAGTCTGATAAAAACTCTCTGTGGTTTCTGGAAGGAGTTTGAACATTTGAAAAGTTTCAGTTCTCTGAACTATGAGCACTACGGCTCCACTACACACTCAGAGGTTACATCCCAAATCGCACCCTATTCCCTATATAGTGCACTACTTTTGTCCAGCTCTGCACAATGCTACAGCACTATGTTCCTGTCTGGCTCCCAACTCAGAACCCACTCAGAAATATGTCTTCCTGGGAGGGCCAGATTACAGAGAATAGGTAAAGGGAGGATGAGAGAACAGGAGAAGTTGGGCTGTTGAGTGATAACATCCTGCAGACTGGATCAATGCTACCTGACGCTGAAGAAAACCTCCCTGTGGTCTCTGGAAGGAGTTATGTAAGTTGCAGAAGCTGTGAATGGGTTCTGACGCTGAAGAAAACGTCCCTGTGGTCTCTGGAAGGAGTTTTATAAGATGCAGTAGCTGTGATTTGGGTTCTGAGACAGCATATCTCCAGTAGAATATATCTAAGCTTGTGTCCCAATTTGCACCGTATTCAGTGCACTACTTTTAACCAGGGCGCCGGTCCAAGGTAATGCAGTATATAGAGGATAGGGTGCCATCTGGGAAGCAGACTAAGAGCTGAGGTCTTCCATCAGATCAACTCTGATGTACTCTAAAGAAACACACACAATGAAACAGTGTAACTTTCTCCAGTCAAGTTCTGTCCCTTAAGCAGGAAGTCAGACTGCGGTGTGAGAGACACTGTTTTACAGTTGTAGTTGTTGGCTTTAGAGTGAGTATTTCTCAGAGACAAACCCCTCATATAGAAGTTGTGACTTGTGTTTGTTGGAGTTAACCCCTGAATGTTATTTAGCAGTCCTCCACTATGAAGAGAACAGGAAGTCATGTGATCAGAGCCCTATAGCCCCTGGTCAGAAGTCCTCCACTATGAAGAGAACAGGAAGTCATGTGATCAGAGCCCTATAGCCCCTGGTCAAAAGTCCTCCACTATGAAGAGAACAGGAAGTCATGTGATCAGAGCCCTATAGCCCCTGGTCAGAAGTCCTCCACTATGAAGTCATGTGACCAGAGCCCTATAGCCCCTGGTCAAAAGTCCTCCACTATGAAGAGAACAGGAAGTCATGTGATCAGAGCCCTATAGCCCCTGGTCAGAAGTCCTCCACTATGAAGTCATGTGACCAGAGCCCTATAGCCCCTGGTCAAAAGTCCTCCACTATGAAGAGAACAGGAAGTCATGTGATCAGAGCCCTATAGCCCCTGGTCAGAAGTCCTCCACTATGAAGTCATGTGACCAGAGCCCTATAGCCCCTGGTCAAAAGTCCTCCACTATGAAGAGAACAGGAAGTCATGTGATCAGAGCCCTATAGTCCCTGGTCAGAAGTCCTCCATACATGAAGGACACTTTTCGCCATTTGCTGTATGATCAATGAGAATCTCCATATTGCAAATGTACAGTGAATAATTTTGCACGCCCAATTTTTCCGTTTTTGATTTGTCAAAAAGTTTGAAATATCCAATAAATGTCGTTCCACTTCATGATTGTGTCCCACTTGTTGTTGATTCTTCACAAAAAATACAGTTTTATATCTTTATGTTTGAAGCCTGAAATGTGGCAAAAGGTCGCAAAGTTCAAGGGGGCCGAATACTTTCGCCAAGGCCCTGTATGTTCCCATTCATTTTTGTCCATTTCAGGGGGTAATCCCTTACCTGAACAAGAGTCTCTCAGCGCATTCACAGTCAGCCCACTGATACCCTAACCAATCAGATCACAGCAAAATCACAAGTTGACCTGAACAGAGCAGTACCCAATCACGAGGCATCAAAGCCAAAGGAACTAAACAATATTAAGAAATGCGATAGATGGAAGGAACGTAGTAGGGAAACCTACCAAAAAACAATTAGGCAACACATTCAATCCCTTTTAGACAATTTCCTGGACAAAACGTTTCACTGTAATAGTGAAGGTGTAAACAGGGCAGTAGAAAACCTGAACAGCATAGGGTGGCAGGTAGCCTAGTGGTTAGAGCGTTGGACTAGTAGCCGAAAGGTTACAAGATCGAATCCCTGAGCTGACAAGGTGGAAATCTGTCGTTCTGCCCCTGAACAAGCGAGTTAACCCACTGTTCCTAGGCCGTCATTGAAAATAAGAATTTGACCTTAACTGACTTGCCTAGTTAAATAAAGGTAAAAAAAATATTTGACCTCTCATGAGGTAAATGCCCAATGACATTTTCAAATGTCAAGCCGACAATCTAAGAAAATTAACAATGATAAAGGAAATTTAGAAACCTGTCCAACCAAAAACATAGAGACCCAGAAAACCTGAGTCTACTTCTTAGCTATGGTGAATCACTTTAACAATACAAGAACACAGAAATAGGGAAAAAGAAAGAACGGCTCCTCAATGTAATGAAGAAACCAGAGAATCGAATCACTTCCGGGACAATTGCACTAAAAAATAACACAAAAGGTTATCTATCCAAAACAGAGATGTATCGATAAACCCCTTTTCCTATGTTTACAAACAGCAAAAACATATACTGTAAGTGGTGATGCATTACAGTAGGCAAAAACAGTTTCATCAGAAAAACACATTCAGCTGTGAAATAGTACTGTATATTGTTGTGGAACTGTGTAGAACACATTAAGCTGTGAAATAGTACTGTATATTGTTGTGGAACTGTGTAGAACACATTAAGCTGTGAAATAGTACTGTATATTGTTGTGGAACTGTGTAGAACACATTAAGCTGTGAAATAGTACTGTATATTGTTGTGGAACTGTGTAGAACACATTAAGCTGTGAAATAGTACTGTATATTGTTGTGGAACTGTGTAGAACACATTAAGCTGTGAAATAGTACTGTATATTGTTGTGGAACTGTGTAGAACACATTAAGCTGTGAAATAGTACTGTATATTGTTGAGGAACTGTGTAGAACACATTAAGCTGTGAAATAGTACTGTATATGGTTGTGGAACTGTGTAGAACACATTAAGCTGTGTAATAGTACTGTATATTGTTGAGGAACTGTGTAGAACACATTAAGCTGTGAAATAGTACTGTATATTGTTGTGGAACTGTGTCGGACACATTAAGCTGTGAAATAGTACTGTATATTGTTGTGGAACTGTGTAGAACACATTAAGCTGTGAAATAGTACTGTATATTGTTGTGGAACTGTGTAGAACACATTAAGCTGTGAAATAGTACTGTATATTGTTGTGGAACTGTGTAGAACACATTAAGCTGTGAAATAGTACTGTATATTGTTGTGGAACTGTGTAGAACACATTAAGCTGTGAAATAGTACTGTATATTGTTGTGGAACTGTGTAGAACACATTACGCTGTGAAATAGTACTGTATATTGTTGTGGAACTGTGTAGAACACATTAAGCTGTGAAATAG
>NW_025745902.1:85000-87500 GCF_021184085.1 Oncorhynchus gorbuscha | reverse complement strand
AGTCCTTCAGACCAGTCCCATAACACTGGTGGGGGGGTTCCTTCAGATCAGTCCCATAACACTGGTGGGGGGGAGTCCTTCAGACCAGTCCCATAACACTGGTGGGGGGGGTCCTTCAGACCAGTCCCATAACACTGGTGGGGGGGGGGTCCTTCAGACCAGTCCCATAACACTGGTGGGGGGGAGTCCTACATACCAGTCCCATAACACTGGTGGGGGAGGGGGGGGTCCTTCAGACCAGTCCCATAACACTGGTGGGGGGGAGTCCTTCAGACCTGTCCCATAACACTGGTGGGGGGAGTCGTTCAGACCAGTCCCATAACACTGGTGGGGGGGATCCTTCATACCAGTCCCATAACACTGGTGGGGGGATCCTTCATACCAGTCCCATAACACTGGTGGGGGGATCCTTCATACCAGTCCCATAACACTGGTGGGGGGGGGGGTCCTTCATACCAGTCCCATAACACTGGTGGGGGGGAATCCTTCATACCAGTCCCATAACACTGGTGGGGGGGGGTCCTTCATACCAGTCCCATAACACTGGTGGGGGGGGGATCCTTCATACCAGTCCCATAACACTGGTGGGGGGGATCCTTCATACCAGTCCCATAACACTGGTGGGGGGGGATCCTTCATACCAGTCCCATAACACTGGTGGGGGGGTCCTTCATACCAGTCCCATAACACTGGTGGGGGGGGGTCCTTCATACCAGTCCCATAACACTGGTGGGGGGGGGGGGATCCTTCATACCAGTCCCATAACACTGGTGGGGGGGATCCTTCATACCAGTCCCATAACACTGGTGGGGGGGTCCTTCATACCAGTCCCATAACACTGGTGGGGGGGTCCTTCATACCAGTCCCATAACACTGGTGGGGGGGGGTCCTTCAGACCAGTCCAATAACACTGGTGGGGGGGAAATAGAACAAAAAGGAGAACACCGCCGTGTTGGTGAGAGTCTCCCCTTCTTACAGTGGGTTAAAACGGCCCAGACACCTCAGATAAAAGTTGCCACATCGGCGTTACCGACTTCAGACGAGTCACTTGTGGAGGTCATACAGCACAACGGAGAACATACGGACTTCAGACGAGTCACTCGTGGAGGTCGTACAGCACAACGGAGAACATACGGACTTCAGACGAGTCACTCGTGGAGGTCGTACAGCACAACGGAGAATACCATATTAGTTTTGTTGGCCAAACCGTTAGGATGCTACAGACGTTTTCAGGATGTCTACCGGTCTGACCAACAGAGGTATAAATCAGACTCTTTCCACCGCAGAGAGGGAAGGGCGACATAGGAGGATGTGGTGTATAGAGACACTGCCCATGCAGAAAAGGCATCTCCAGCTCATTAAACTGACAGATATAAATTTATTATGTTACTTAGATTGATGCACCGGTACGTCAATAGACTCTATACTATAAAAAATATGAAACTAGTTCCGTTCCAAATGCCAAGATGTGGAGGACAAAACATGAGAGAGAGATAGAGGCAGAAGGAAAGGGAGATGCAGAGACCAAAGCTTATAAATGGCAGAAGCTTTAACAGTTATTATTATGGCCACACTGAAAATAATAGAATTGGCCGCACGCTTCGTAACTTTCAGAATATGTCAAAGATACATTTTAATCTCCCACAACAAAAATAAATCATTGATTAAAAGAAGAAGCTTTCCTTCTCGTTGTTTTTCGCAGCCAAAATGGAAAATGGATTTGACTCTTTTCCACCATGGCTACTAGATCTGATCGTGATGGGTCCTGTACCATAATCGTTATCTGGGCCCTCTTCCACCATGGCTACTAGATCTGATCATGGGTCCTGTCCATAATCGTTATCTGGGCCCTCTTCCACCATGGCTACTAGATCTGATCGTGGGTCCTGCCAGCTGGCCAGTCAGACTCCAGTCAGCCAGCTGGCCAGTCAGACCCCAGTTAGCCAGCTGGCCAGTCAGACCCCAGTCAGACCCCAGTCAGGTCCCAGTCAGCCAGCTGGCCAGTTAGACCCCAGTCAGCCAGCTGGCCAGTCAGACCCCAGTCAGGTCCCAGTCAGGTCCCAGTCAGGTCCCAGTCAGCCAGCTGGCCAGTCAGGTCCCAGTCAGGTCCCAGTCAGGTCCCAGTCAGCCAGCTGGCCAGTCAGACCCCAGTCAGACCCCGGTCTACCAGTTGGCCAGTCAGACCCCAGTCAGACCTCAATTAAACCCCAGCCAGCCAGCTGGCCAGTCAGACCCCAGTCAGTCAGCTGGCCAGTTTCTTTATTCCATGTGTAACTCTGTGTTGTTTGTGTCGAACTGCTTTGCTTTATTCTTGGCCAGGTCACAGTTGTAAATGAGAACTTGTTCTCAACTGGCCTACCTGGTTAAATAAATGTGAAATCAAATTTCAAAAAATAAAATTTTGGTGGAGGAGGAGTAACAGTCTTTTTCATGGTTCGGGCCCCTCAGTTCCAGTGAAGGGACATCTTAATGCTACAGCATACAATGACATTCTAGATGA
>NW_025745902.1:60000-80000 GCF_021184085.1 Oncorhynchus gorbuscha | reverse complement strand
CCTTCAACCCTCCTTCCCTCTCTTCATCCCTCCCTCCCTCCAACCCTCGCTCCAACCCTCCCTTCAACCCTCCTTCCCTCTCTTCATCCCTCCCTCCCGCCAACCCTCCCTTCAACCCTCCTTCCCTCTCTTCATCCCTCCCTCCCTTCCACCCTCATCCCCCCCTTCAACCCTCCCTCCCTTCAACCCTCCCTCCTTTCATCCCTCCCACCCTTCAACCTTTCTTCCCTTCAAACCGCCCTCCCTCTCTTCATCCCCCCTTCACTCCTCCCTCCCTTCAACCCTCCTGTCCTCTCTCCCTTCATCCCTCCCTTCAACCCTCCTTCCCTCCCTTCAACCCTCCTTCCCTCTCTTCATCCCTCCCTCCCTTCAACCCAGACATTATTAAGAGCCCTCCTCACTGTTAGAACAGCTAGATCCCCGTTCCATTGACTCCATTCCAGACATTATTATGAGCTCTCCTCACTGTCAGAACAATTAGATCCCCGTTCCAGTGACCCCCATTACGTACACCTGGCAACCATCATTACGTACACCTGGCAACCATCATTACGTACACCTGGCAACCATCATTACGTACACCTGGCAACCATCATTACGTACACCTGGCAACCATCATTACGTACACCTGGCAACCCTCATTATGAACACCTGGCAACCACCATTACGTACACCTGGCAACCATCATTACGTACACGTGGAAACCCTCGTTATGTCACGTGGAAACCCTCATTATGTCACTTGGCAAACCTCATTATGTGACCTGGTAACCCTCATTATGCACACCTGGCAACCCTCATTATGTTACCTGGCAACCATCATTATGCACACCAGGCAACCCTCATTATGCCCACCAGGCAACCCTCATTATGCCCACCTGGCAACCCTCATTATGCCCACCTGGCAACCCTCATTATGCCCACCTGGCAACCCTCATTATGCCCACCTGGCAACCCTCATTATGCCCACCAGGCAACCCTCATTATGCACACCTGGCAACCCTCATTATGCACACCTGGCAACCCTCATTATGCCCACCAGGCAACCCTCATTATGCCCACCAGGCAACCCTCATTATGCCCACCAGGCAATCCTCATTATGCCCACCTGGCAACCCTCATTATGCCCACCAGGCAACCCTCATTATGCCCACCAGGCAATCCTCATTATGCCCACCAGGCAACCCTCATTATGCCCACCAGGCAACCCTCATTATGCCCACCAGGCAATCCTCATTATGCCCACCTGGCAACCCTCATTATGCCCACCAGGCAACCCTCATTATGCCCACCTGGCAACCCTCATTATGCCCACCAGGCAACCCTCATTATGCACACCTGGCAACCCTCATTATGCCCATCTGGCAACCCTCATTATGCCCATCTGGCAACCCTCATTATGCCCATCTGGCAACCCTCATTATGCCCATCTGGCAACCCTCATTATGCCCATCTGGCAACCCTCATTATGCCCACCTGGCAACCCTCATTATGCCCACTCGGACTTCATCACTATCTTGATTACTCCTCTTTTATCCAGCTCTCCGGAGCCTCACTCATCAGGTAGTATATTGGTTCTGATCTCTTGTCCAGACGCTTGTTTTTATCTCTCCATGTTCATTATTATTAAACTCACAAACAGCACCTGCTTCCTGACTCCTGACTCCTGCTTCCTGACTCCTTCTTCCTGACACCAGCTTCCTGGCTCCTGCTTCCTGCTTCCTTCTACCACTAGAGAAGCTCTGAGTGATGTGAATAATCCCAATGGGGTCAGACTGTCTTCTACCACTAGAGAATCTCTGAGTGATGTGAATAATCCCAATGGGGTCAGACTGTCTTCTACCACTAGAGAAGCTCTGAGTGAAGTGAATCATCCCAATGGGGTCAGACTGTCTTCTACCACTAGAGAAGCTCTGAGTGAAGTGAATAATCCCAATGGGGTCAGACTGTCTTCTACCACTAGAGAATCTCTGAGTGATGTGAATAATCCCAATGGGGTCAGACTGTCTTCTACCACTAGAGAAGCTCTGAGTGATGTGAATCATCCCAATGGGGTCAGATTGTCTTCTACCACTAGAGAACCTCTGGGTGATGTGAAGCTAAATGTTTGGAGCTAAATCTGCTGCAATGCATCCTTTCTCACTGTTCTGAGACCTATAGCTTTTGCTGTACGATGTGTCCCTGTCTAAGAAAATGTTGTGGTTACCGTCAGGGTCAAAGGGCGGAGCCGTGAGGAAGTGTCCGTAGACCGTCTTGGTGACGGTCCCCAGGGAGTTGGAGGCCTGCAGCGTGTAGTTTCCGTTATCGTAGTGTGTTGGGTTGAGAAAAGTCAGACATCCCTCCAGATAGTCCCGGTAGAAATCCATCTCCGTCCTGATGTACTCACTCTGCAGGATCTCTCTCTGTGTACAACCATGATTAGAATACGGTTTCATTTTTTTTTGTCCTTTTCAAAAGACCCAGACTCTTGACATCAGTGGTTCTGAACCCTGATTCTGGGGGAACCCCAAGGGGTGGCTGTTTTGGGTTTTCCCCCAGCGTTAGTCGCCTGATTGATGTAACTACCTCAGCATGAAGCCATTTATTGTTTCAGTTAGCTGTGTAGTTCTGGGGTATAAAACTAAAACCTGCACCTCTTGTGGTCTCCAAGACCAGAATATGTACATGCTGCTTTACATATTAGAAATGAATAAAAAGGCATAAAATCACACCTGTTTGTGGTACCATCGCAGCGTCGGGTAGGGATAGCCTCTCACTGTGAACTCTATGCAGGTGTCATGGCGCCGCTCAGGCTCAACCAGTTTCAGGATGACTGGTGGAACTGGAAGGGGAGCAGAGGAAACTGTGAAGGTTTTGACACAGCATGGCTCAACCAGTTTCAGGATGACTGGTGGAACTGGAAGGGGAGCAGAGGAAACTGTGAAGGTTTTGACACAGCATGGCTCAACCAGTTTCAGGATGACTGGTGGAACTGGAAGGGGAGCAGAGGAAACTGTGAAGGTTTTGACACAGCATGGCTCAACCAGTTTCAGGATGACTGGTGGAACTGGAAGGGGAGCAGAGGAAACTGTGAAGGTTTTGACACAGCATGGCTCAACCAGTTTCAGGATGACTGGTGGAACTGGAAGGGGAGCAGAGGAAACTGTGAAGGTTTTGACACAGCATGGCTCGGCCAGTTTCAGGATGACTGGTGGAACTGGAAGGGGAGCAGAGGAAACTGTGAAGGTTTTGACACAGCATGGCTCAACCAGTTTCAGGATGACTGGTGGAACTGGAAGGGGAGCAGAGGAAACTGTGAAGGTTTTGACACAGCATGGCTCGGCCAGTTTCAGGATGACTGGTGGAACTGGAAGGGGAGCAGAGGAAACTTTTTTTTGACACGGCATCACATGATAGCTAGGTGGACAACCACAGTCACATGATAGCTAGGTGGACAACCACATATCACATGATAGCTAGGAGGACAACCACATATCACATGATAGCTAGGTGGACAACCACATATCACATGATAGCTAGGTGGACAACCACATATCACATGATAGCTAGGAGGACAACCACATATCACATGATAGCTAGGTGGGACAACCACATATCACAGTCACATGATAGCTAGGTGGACAACCACATATCACAGTCACATGATAGCTAGGTGGACAACTACATATCACATGATAGTTAGGTGGACAACCACAGTCACATGATAGCTAGGGGGACAACCACATATCACATGATAGCTAGGAGGACAACCACATATCACATGATAGCTAGGTGGGACAACCACATATCACAGTCACATGATAGCTAGGTGGACAACCACATATCACATGATAGCTAGGAGGACAACCACATATCACATGATAGCTAGGTGGCCAACCACATATCACATGATAGCTAGGTGGACAACCACATATCACGTGATAGCTAGGTGGAAAACCACATACCACATATAGTTTCTAGATAGTTTTGTGCTCTATGGGGCCCTGGCATTAGTAGTGCACTATAAAGGGAATATAGAGCCATTGGGACTGGTCATTAGTAGTACACTATAAAGGGAATATGGAGCCATTGGGTCCTGGTCATAAGTAGTACACTATAAAGGGAATATGGAGCCATTGGGTCCTGGTCATTAGTAGTGCACTATAAAGGGAATATGGAGCCATTGGGTCCTGGTCATTAGTAGTGCACTATAAAGGGAATAGGGAGCCATTGGGACTGGTCATAAGTAGTGCACTATATAGGGAATAGGGAGCCATTGGGTCCTGGTCATAAGTAGTGCACTATAAAGGGAATAGGGAGCCATTGGGACTGGTCATAAGTAGTGCACTATAAAGGGAATATGGAGCCATTGAGATGAATACCATACTGTATATAACCTCCAATGGTTATCATTCCTTACAGGTTCTCTGCTATGCTGTTCACAGGCACACATATACACACACCCTCAGATTGAAACCTACACTGTACAGTTGGGAATGATAACCATCGGACGGACGGACGGACGACAACCCACCCACCCACCCACCCACCCACCCACCCACCCACCCACACACACACACACACACACACACACACACACACACACACACACACACACACACACACACACACACACACACACACACACACACACACACACACACGTGGATTGAAACCTACACTGTACAGCCAACTGGATGGAAGCGTTGGTCATTCCCACTAGGTTCTCTGCTATGCAGGTGAGCAGGAAGCCGTTGTCGTCTCGACTTACGTTGACTAGCGTCAGGTGGACAACCACATTAAGAGAATGGATGTTGGGCCAGTAGACATTAGACTAGAGAGGAGAGGAGAGGAGAGAGAGGAGAGGAGAGGAGAGGAGGTGGAGGGAGAGGAGAGGAGAGGAGGAGAGGAGGAGGAGAGGAGAGGAGAGAGGAGAGGGAGAGGAGAGGAGAGGAGGAGAGGAGGGAGAGGAGAGGAGAGGAGAGGAGAGGAGAGGAGGAGAGAACAAGGCATTAGACTATCATACACATTAGTCTCTACCTCTCTGTCTCTCTACCTCTCTGTCTCTCTGCCTCTCTGCCTCTCTACCTCTCTGTCTCTCTACCTCTCTGTCTCTCTACCTCTCTGTCTCTCTGACTCTCTACCTCTCTGCCTCTCTGTCTCTCTACCTCTCTGTCTCTCTACCTCTCTGTCTCTCTACCTCTCTACCTCTCTGTCTCTCTACCTCTCTGTCTCTCTGTCTCTCTACCTCTCTGTCTCCCTGTCTCTCTACCTCTCTGTCTCTCTACCTCTCTGTCTCTCTACCTCTCTGTCTCTCTACCTCTCTGTCTCTCTGACTCTCTACCTCTCTGCCTCTCTGTCTCTCTACCTCTCTGTCTCTCTACCTCTCTGTCTCTCTACCTCTCTACCTCTCTGTCTCTCTACCTCTCTGTCTCTCTGTCTCTCTACCTCTCTGTCTCCCTGTCTCTCTACCTCTCTGTCTCTCTACCTCTCTGTCTCTCTACCTCTCTGTCTCTCTACCTCTCTACCCCTCTGTCTCTCAACCTCTCTGTCTCTCTGTCTCTCTACCTCTCTGTCTCTCTACCTCTCTACCTCTCTGTCTCTCAACCTCTCTGTCTCTCTGCCTCTCTACCCCTCTGTCTCTCAACCGCTCTGTCTCTCTGTCTCTCTACCTCTCTGTCTCTCTACCTCTCTGTCTCTCTACCTCTCTGTCTCTCTACCTCTCTATCTCTCTGTCTCTCTACCTCTCTATCTCTCTGTCTCTCTACCCCTCTGTTTCTCAACCTCTCTGTCTCTCTGTCTCTCTACCCCTCTGTCTCTCTGTCTCTCTACCTCTCTACCTCTCTGCCTCTCTACCTCTCTACCTCTCTACCCCTCTGTCTCTCAACCTCTCTGTCTCTCTGTCTCTCTACCTCTCTGTCTCTCTACCTCTCTACCCCTCTGTCTCTCAACCTCTCTGTCTCTCTGTCTCTCTACCTCTCTGTCTCTCTACCTCTCTGTCTCTCTGTCTCTCAACCTCTCTGTCTCTCTACCTCTCTGTCTCTCTACCTCTCTGTCTCTCTACCTCTCTGTCTCTCTACCTCTCTGTCTCTCTACCTCTCTACCTCTCCACCTCTCTACCCCTCTACCCCTCTACCTCTCTACCCCTCTGTCTCTCTACCTCTCTGCCTCTCTACCTCTCTACCCCTCTGTCTCTCAACCTCTCTGTCTCTCTGTCTCTCTACCTCTCTGTCTCTCTACCTCTCTGTCTCTCTACCTCTCTACCTCTCTGTCTCTCTACCTCTCTACCTCTCTGTCTCTCTACCTCTCTGTCTCTCTACCTCTCTACCTCTCTACCCCTCTGTCTCTCAACCTCTCTGTCTCTCTGTCTCTCTACCTCTCTGTCTCTCTGTCTCTCTACCTCTCTGTCTCTCTACCTCTCTACCTCTCTACCTCTCTGTCTCTCAACCTCTCTGTCTCTCTGCCTCTCTACCCCTCTGTCTCTCAACCGCTCTACCTCTCTGTCTCTCTACCTCTCTGTCTCTCTACCTCTCTGTCTCTCTACCTCTCTGTCTCTCTACCTCTCTGTCTCTCTACCTCTCTGTCTCTCTACCTCTCTGTCTCTCTACCTCTCTATCTCTCTGTCTCTCTACCCCTCTGTTTCTCAACCTCTCTGTCTCTCTGTCTCTCTACCCCTCTGTCTCTCTGTCTCTCTACCTCTCTACCTCTCTGCCTCTCTACCTCTCTACCCCTCTGTCTCTCAACCTCTCTGTCTCTCTGTCTCTCTACCTCTCTACCCCTCTGTCTCTCAACCTCTCTGTCTCTCTACCTCTCTGTCTCTCTGTCTCTCTGTCTCTCAACCTCTCTGTCTCTCTACCTCTCTGTCTCTCTACCTCTCTGTCTCTCTACCTCTCTGTCTCTCTGTCTCTCAACCTCTCTGTCTCTCTACCTCTCTGTCTCTCTACCTCTCTACCTCTCCACCTCTCTACCCCTCTACCCCTCTACCTCTCTACCCCTCTGTCTCTCTACCTCTCTACCCCTCTGTCTCTCTGTCTCTCTGTCTCTCTGTCTCTCTACCTCTCTGTCTCTCTACCTCTCTGTCTCTCTACCTCTCTACCTCTCTGTCTCTCTACCTCTCTGTCTCTCTACCTCTCTGTCTCTCTACCTCTCTACCTCTCTACCTCTCTACCTCTCTACCTCTCTGTCTCTCTACCTCTCTGTCTCTCTGTCTCTCTACCTCTCTACCTCTCTACCTCTCTACCTCTCTACCTCTCTACCTCTCTACCTCTCTACCTCTCTACCTCTCTACCTCTCTGTCTCTCTACCTCTGTCTCTCTACCTCTGTCTCTCTACCTCTGTCTCTCTACCTCTCTGTCTCTCTACCTCTCTACCTCTCTACCTCTCTACCTCTCTGTCTCTCTACCTCTCTGTCTCTCTACCTCTCTGTCTCTCTGCCTCTCTGCCTCTCTACCTCTCTACCTCTCTACCTTTCTGTCTCTCTGTCTCTCTACCTCTCTGTCTCTCTACCTCTCTGTCTCTCTACCTCTCTGTCTCTCTACCTCTCTCTCTCTGTCTCTCTACCTCTCTGTCTCTCTACCTCTCTGTCTCTCTGTCTCTCTACCTCTCTACCTCTCTACCTCTCTACCTCTCTCCCTCTCTCCCTCTCTCCCTCTCTCCCTCTCTCCCTCTGAATGCTCGGCTATGAAAACCCAACTGACATTTACTCCTGAGGTGCTGGAGCTGTTGCAGCCTCTATAATGACTATTTGACCCTCCTGGTCATAAACATCTTGAAGAACGACCTGGTCTTGATGGCCATGTACTTATAATCTCCACCCGGCACAGCCAGAAGAGGACTGGCCACCCCTCAGACCCTGGTTCCTCTCTAGGTTTCTTCCTAGATTCCTACCTTTCTGGGGAGTTTTTCCTAACCACCATGCTTCTACATCTACATTGCGTGCTGATTGGGGGATTAATGCTGGGTTTCTGTATAAACACGTTGTGGCATATGCTGATGTAAAGATAAATACAAATACAATTGATTGACTGAGGAGAGGAAAGGAGAACACAACATTAGACTACAGTACACGTTAGACGGGAGACCTAGAGGAATAGGGTTGGTGGACATTAGACTACAGTACACGTTAGACTGGAGACCTAGAGGAATAGGGTTGGTGGACATTAGACTACAGTACACGTTAGACTGGAGACCTAGAGGAATAGGGTTGGTGGACATTAGACTACAGTACACGTTAGACTGGAGACCTAGAGGAATAGGGTTGGTGGACATTAGACTACAGTACACGTTAGACTGGAGACCTAGAGGAATAGGTTTGGTGGACATTAGACTACAGTACACGTTAGACTGGAGACCTAGAGGAATAGGGTTGGTGGACATTAGACTACAGTACACTTTATTCTGGAGAACTAGAGGATATGAATAGGGTTGGTGGACATTAGACTACAGTACACGTTAGACTGGAGACCTAGAGGAATAGGGTTGGTGGACATTAGACTACAGTACACGTTAGACTGGAGACCTAGAGGAATAGGGTTGGTGGACATTAGACTACAGTACACGTTAGACTGGAGACCTAGAGGAATAGGGTTGGTGGACATTAGACTACAGTACACGTTAGACTGGAGACCTAGAGGAATAGGGTTGGTGGACATTAGACTACAGTACACGTTAGACTGGAGACCTAGAGGAATAGGGTTGGTGGACATTAGACTACAGTACACGTTAGACTGGAGACCTAGAGGAATAGGGTTGGTGGACATTAGACTACAGTACACGTTAGACTGGAGACCTAGAGGAATAGGGTTGGTGGACATTAGACTACAGTACACGTTAGACTGGAGACCTAGAGGAATAGGGTTGGTGGACATTAGACTACAGTACACTTTATTCTGGAGAACTAGAGGATATGAATAGGGTTGGTGGACATTAGACTACAGTACACGTTAGACTGGAGACCTAGAGGAATAGGGTTGGTGGACATTAGACTACAGTACACGTTAGACTGGAGACCTAGAGGAATAGGGTTGGTGGACATTAGACTACAGTACACGTTAGACTGGAGACCTAGAGGAATAGGGTTGGTGGACATTAGACTACAGTACACGTTAGACTGGAGACCTAGAGGAATAGGGTTGGTGGACATTAGACTACAGTACACGTTAGACTGGAGACCTAGAGGAATAGGGTTGGTGGACATTAGACTACAGTACACGTTAGACTGGAGACCTAGAGGAATAGGGTTGGTGGACATTAGACTACAGTACACGTTAGACTGGAGACCTAGAGGAATAGGGTTGGTGGACATTAGACTACAGTACACGTTAGACTGGAGACCTAGAGGAATAGGGTTGGTGGACATTAGACTACAGTACACTTTATTCTGGAGAACTAGAGGATATGAATAGGGTTGGTGGACATTAGACTACAGTACACGTTAGACTGGAGACCTAGAGGAATAGGGTTGGTGGACATTAGACTACAGTACACGTTAGACTGGAGACCTAGAGGAATAGGGTTGGTGGACATTAGACTACAGTACACGTTAGACTGGAGACCTAGAGGAATAGGGTTGGTGGACATTAGACTACAGTACACGTTAGACTGGAGACCTAGAGGAATAGGGTTGGTGGACATTAGACTACAGTACACGTTAGTCTGGAGAACTAGAGGAGATGAATAGGGTTGGTGAACATTGCACTACAGTACACGTTAGACTGGAGACCTAGAGGAATAGGGTTGGTGGACATTAGACTACAGTACACGTTAGACTGGAGACCTAGAGGAATAGGGTTGGTGGACATTAGACTACTTTACACGTTAGACTGGAGACCTAGAGGAATAGGGTTGGTGGACATTAGACTACAGTACATGTTAGTCTGGAGAACTAGAGGAGATGAATAGGGTTGGTGAACATTGCACTACAGTACACGTTAGAATGGAGATTAGATTATTAAGGTGACCTGTGTGTGTGCCTGGTTACATGTGTGCATATGTCTCACCAGGTGTGTGTATGTCTCACCAGGTCTGTGTCTATCTCACCAGGTCTGTGTCTATGTCTCACCAGGTGTGTGTATGTCTCACCAGGTGTGTGTATGTCTCACCAGGTGTGTGCATGTCTCAACAGGTGGCTGTATGTCTCACCAGGTGGCTGTATGTCTCACCAGGTGTGTGTATGTCTCACCAGGTGTGTGTATGTCTCACCAGGTGTCTGTATGCCTCACCAGGTGTGTGTATGCCTCACCAGGTGTGCATATGTCTCACCAGGTGTCTGTATGCCTCACCAGGTGTGTATATGCCTCACCAGGTGTCTGTATGTCTCACCAGGTGTCTGTATGCCTCACCAGGTGTGTGTATGTCTCACCAGGTGTCTGTATGTCTCACCAGGTGTCTGTATGTCTCACCAGGTGTCTGTATACCTCACCAGGTGTGTGTTGATGGAGTGTAGTCCAGCGACGGTCCAGTCGACTTCGGGGAGGGGAGCTCCTGACCCATTACAGCTGACAGTTACATTATCACCCTCTATCATCATCAGGCTGCTGTTGTGGCTTACACTGACCTCTGGTACGTCTGGAGGAGTAAGAGACAGAGAGAGAGAGAGAGGAGAGAAAGACAAGAGAGAGAGAGAGAGTGAGAGAGAGACAGAGAGAGAGAGACACAACTTAACCAACAAAAATGGGTCGCATCTCTGTTCGACGCTGGGTATGTACATAGTCAATGGGAGGCTTCGAGGGGACTCCTATGGTAGGTACACCTATAGCTCATCTCTTGGCAGTAGTACTGTAGACCAGTTTATCACTGAACTCAACCCAGAGTCTCTCAGAGCGTTCACAGTCAGCCCACTGACACCCCTATCAGATCACAGCAAAATCACATCTACTTGAAAAGAGCGATACTGAATCATGAGACGCCAAAGGAACTGCATGATATTCAGAACCATCATAGATGGAAGGAAAGTAGAAACCTGCCAAAATGTAATTAGGCAACAACGAATTCAATCCCTTTTAGATGATTTCCTGGGTAAAACTTTCCACTGGAATAGTGAAGGTGTAAACTTGGCAGTAGAAAACCTAAACTGTATATTTTACCTCTCAGCTTCACTATCAAATCTAAAAATTTAAAGCAGACAATCTAAAATGAACAACAATGACAAAATGGTTTGATGAAGAATGCAAAAACATAAGAAGGAAATTGAGAAACCTATCCAACCAAAAACATAAAGACCCAGAAAACCTGAGTCTACTTATTCGCTATGGTGAATCACTAAAACAACACAGAAATACACTATGGAACAGCACCTCAGAAATCAGCTCAATGTAATGAAGAAACCAGAGAATCTAACATTAACCTCAATCAATCATCAATCAGCTCTGGCATCTTCCCCCAATATTTAGAACCAAGGACTGATTAACCCAATCCACAAAAGGAAAGACAAATTTGAACCCAATAACTACCGTGGGATAAGCATCAACAGCAACCTCGGGAAATCCTCTGCATTATCATCAACAGCAACCTTGTGGAAATCCTCTGCATTATCATCAACAGCAACCTTGGGGAAATCCTCTGCATTATCATTAACAGCAACCTCGGGGAAATCCTCTGCATTATCATTAACAGCAACCTTGGGGAAATTCTCTGCATTATCATCAACAGCAACCTCGGGGAAATCCTCTGCATTATCATCAACAGCAACCTTGTGGAAATCCTCTGCATTATCATTAACAGTAAACTTGGGGAAATCCTCTGCATTATCATCAACAGCAACCTTGTGGAAATCCTCTGCATTATCATTAACAGCAACCTCGGGGAAATCCTCTGAATTATCATCAACAGCAGCCGCACACATCAGTGAAAACAATGTCATGAGCAAATGTAAAATTGCCGTACGTCAGACCACGTATTCACCCTGCACACCCTAATTGACAAACAAACGAACCAAAACAAAGGCAAAGTCTTCTCAGGCGAGGCGGCAGGTAGTCTAGTGGTTCGGGCAACCGAAAGGTTGCAAGATCGAATCCCAGAGTTAACAAGGTAAAAATATGTCGTTCTGCCCCTGAACAGGCAGTTAACCCACTGTTCCCCTGAACAAGGCAGTTAACCCACTGTTCCCCTGAACAAGGCAGTTAACCTACTGTTCCCCTGAACAAGGCAGTTAACCCACTGTTCCCCTGAACAAGGCAGTTAACCCACTGTTCCCCTGAACAAGGCAGTTAACCTACTGTTCCCCTGAACAAGGCAGTTAACCCACTGTTCCCTCTTCCTCTTCAACATACATATCAACGAACTGACGAGGACACTAGAATAGTCTGCAGCACCCGGCCTCGCCCTCTTCAACATACATATCAACAAACTGACGAGGACACTAGAACAGTCTGCAGCACCCGGCCTCGCCCTCTTCAACATACATATCAACGAACTGACGAGGACACTAGAACAGTCTGCAGCACCCGGCCTCGCCCTCTTCAACATACATATCAACGAACTGACGAGGGCACTAGAACAGTCTGCAGCACCCGGCCTCGCCCTCTTCAAAATACATATCAACGAACTGACGAGGGCACTAGAATAGTCTGCAGCACCCGGCCTCGCCCTCTTCAACATACATATCAACGAACTGACGAGGGCACTAGAACAGTCTGCAGCACCCGGCCTCGCCCTCTTCAACATACATATCAACGAACTGACGAGGGCACTAGAACAGTCTGCAGCACCCGGCCTCGCCCTCTTCAACATACATATCAACGAACTGACGAGGGCACTAGAACAGTCTGCAGCACCCGGCCTCGCCCTCTTCAACATACATATCAACGAACTGACGAGGGCACTAGAACAGTCTGCAGCACCCGGCCTCGCCCTCTTCAACATACATATCAACGAACTGACGAGGGCACTAGAACAGTCTGCAGCACCCGGCCTCTTCCTCTTCAACATACATATCAACGAACTGACGAGGGCACTAGAACAGTCTGCAGCACCCGGCCTCTTCCTCTTCAACATACATATCAACGAACTGACGAGGACACTAGAACAGTCTGCAGCACCCGGCCTCTTCCTCTTCAACATACATATCAACGAACTGACGAGGGCACTAGAACAGTCTGCAGCACCCGGCCTCGCCCTCTTCAACATACATATCAACGAACTGGCGAGGGCACTAGAACAGTCTGCAGCACCCGGCCTCGCCCTCTTCAACATACATATCAACGAACTGACGAGGGCACTAGAACAGTCTGCAGCACCCGGCCTCGCCCTCTTCAACATACATATCAACGAACTGACGAGGGCACTAGAACAGTCTGCAGCACCCGGCCTCTTCCTCTTCAACATACATATCAACGAACTGACGAGGGCACTAGAACAGTCTGCAGCACCCGGCCTCTTCCTCTTCAACATACATATCAACGAACTGACGAGGGCACTAGAACAGTCTGCAGCACCCGGCCTCTTCCTCTTCAACATACATATCAACGAACTGACGAGGGCACTAGAACAGTCTGCAGCACCCGGCCTCGCCCTCTTCAACATACATATCAACGAACTGACGAGGGCACTAGAACAGTCTGCAGCACCCGGCCTCTTCCTCTTCAACATACATATCAACGAACTGACGAGGACACTAGAACAGTCTGCAGCACCCGGCCTCGCCCTCTTCAACATACATATCAACGAACTGACGAGGGCACTAGAACAGTCTGCAGCACCCGGCCTCGCCCTCTTCAACATACATATCAACGAACTGACGAGGGCACTAGAACAGTCTGCAGCACCCGGCCTCGCCCTCTTCAACATACATATCAACGAACTGACGAGGACACTAGAACAGTCTGCAGCACCCGGCCTCGCCCTCTTCAACATACATATCAACGAACTGACGAGGACACTAGAACAGTCTGCAGCACCCGGCCTCGCCCTCTTCAACATACATATCAACGAACTGACGAGGACACTAGAACAGTCTGCAGCACCCGGCCTCGCCCTGCTAGAATCTGAAGTCAAATGTCTACAGATATCACCAACCAAGGAGGGCCTACAGCAGCACCTAGATCTGTCACCAACCAAGGAGGGCCTACAGCAGCACCTAGATCTGTCACCAACCAAGGAGGGCCTACAGCAGCACCTAGATCTTCTGCACAGTTTCTGTCAGACCTGGGCCCTGACAGTAAATCTCAGTAAGTCAAAAATACTGGTGTTCCAAAAAAGATCCAGTTGCTAGGATCACAAATACAAATTCCCATCTAGACACTGTTGCCCTAGAGCACACAAAAACTATACATACCTTGGCCTAAACATCAGCAACACAGGTAAATTCCACAAAGCTGTGAACGATCTGAGAGACAAGGCAAGAAGGACATTCTACGCCATCAAAAGGAACATGAAATTAGACATCCAATTAGGATCTGGCTAAAAATACTTGACTCAGTCCTAGAACCCATTGTCTTTATGGTTGTGGGGTCTGGGGTCCGCTCACCAAACAAGAAATCACATAATGGAACAAACACAAAATAATGCATGCAGAGCAGAATTAGGTCGATACCCACTAATTATCAAAATCCAGAAAAGAGCCATTAAATACTCAAATTTAATGGAAGTGATTCCCAAACCTTCCATAACAAAGCCATTACCTACAGAGAAATGAACCTGGAGAAGATTTCCCTAAGGATGCTGGTCCTGGTGCTCTGTTCACAAACACACCCCACAGAGACCCAGGACAACAACACAAGTAGAGCCAACCAAAATCATGAGAAAACAAAAAGATCATTACTTGACACGTTGGGAAGAATTAACAAAAAAAACAGAGAGCACGCAGAGGCAGAATACCTGACCACTGTGACTGACCCAAACTTAAGGAGAGCAGAGACTCAGTGAGCATAGCCTTGCTATTGAGAAAGGCCGCTGTTGGCAGACAGGCTATGAGCACACTGCCCACAAAATGAGGTGGAAACAAAGCTGTTAAATGTATGACCATATTAGAGACATTTATTGCCGTCAGATTACACAGACCCACAAAGAATTTGAAAACAAATTGAGAAAGAGAGAGAGCAGCACATCACTGTGTGGTTTCGGGACGTCTCTGAATGTCCTTGAGTGGCCCAGCCAGAGCCTTGAAACCGATGGAACATCTCTGGAGAGACCTGAAAACAGCTTTGCAGCGACGCTCCCCATCCAACCTGACAGAGCTTGAGAGGATCTACAGAGAGGAATGGGAGAAACTCCCCAAATACAGGTGTGCAAAGCTTGTAGCGTCATACCCAAGAAGACTCGAGGCTGTAATCGCTGCCAAAGGTACTTGAACAAATACTTTTGTAAATGTGATATTTCATATTTTTTTGCAAAAAGTCAAGGGGTCTGAATACTTTCCAAATGCACTTTATTTATGTGTGTCTGCTTGCGTGTGTGAGCGTGCATGTGTGTGTGTCTGCTTGCGTGTGTGTGTGCACACGTGTGTGTGTTTCCTTACCACATGAGGTAATGTACATGTTTTGCAATCGTATCTTAAAGGCCCCGTTTCTGCAGAACAGCATCTGGGTGTGAAGCCCCGCCTCTTCTCTCTGCTGCCAAAGCTGGATCCAACGCACGTCGCAACCACAGTCAAACACCACACCGTCCAGCCTCCTGTAAACACACCACGACCACAGTCAAACACCACACCGTCCAGCCTCCTGTAAACACACCACGACCACAGTCAAACACCACACCGTCCAGCCTCCTGTAAACACACCACAACCACAGTCAAACACCACACCGTCCAGCCTCCTGTAAACAAAAACACATCACAACCAGTCAAACACCACACCGTCCAGCCTCCTGTAAACACATCACGACCACAGTCAAACACCACACCGTCCAGCCTCCTGTAAACACACCACGACCACAGTCAAACACCACACCGCCCAGCCTCATGTAAACACATCACAACCACAGTCAAACACCACACCGTCCAGCCTCCTGTAAACACATCACGACAACAGTCAAACACCACACCGTCCAGCCTCCTGTAAACACAAACACATCACAACCACAGTGAAACACCACACCGTCCAGCCTCCTGTAAACACAAACACATCACAACACAGTCAAACACCACACCGCCCAGCCTCCTGTAAACACAAACACACCACAACCACAGTCAAACACCACACCGTCCAGCCTCCTGTAAACACAAACACACCACGACCACAGTCAAACACCACACCGTCCAGCCTCCTGTAAACACAAACACATCACAACCACAGTCAAACACCACACCGCCCAGCCTCCTGTAAACAAAAACACATCACAACCACAGTCAAACACCACACCGTCCAGCCTCCTGTAAACACAAACACATCACAACCACAGTCAAACACCACACCGTCCAGCCTCCTGTAAACAAAAACACATCACAACCACAGTCAAACACCACACCGTCCAGCCTCCTGTAAACAAAAACACATCACAACCACAGTCAAACACCACACCGTCCAGCCTCCTGTAAACAAAAACACATCACAACCACAGTCAAACACCACACCGTCCAGCCTCCTGTAAACACAAACACATCACAACCACAGTCAAACACCACAAGAACAGGACAGGAAAACATCTAGTTTCAGATATGAGGGATGATTACACTGTAGTGAGGGAAAACAGCTAGTTTAAGATATGAGGGATGATTATACTGTAACAGGAAAACAGCTAGTTTCAGATATGAGGGATGATTATACTGTAACAGGAAAACAGCTAGTTTCAGATATGAGGGATGATTATACTGTAGTGAGGGAAAACAGCTAGTTTCAGATATGAGGGATGATTATACTGTAGTGAGGGAAAACAGCTAGTTTAAGATATGAGGGATGATTATACTGTAGTGAGGGAAAACAGCTAGTTTAAGATATGAGGGATGATTATACTGTAACAGGAAAACAGCTAGTTTAAGATATGAGGGATGATTATACTGTAGTGAGGGAAAACAGCTAGTTTCAGATATGAGGGATGATTATACTGTAGTGAGAGAAAACAGCTAGTTTAAGATATGAGGGATGATTATACTGTAACAGGAAAACAGCTAGTTTCAGAACAAATTCTTATTTTTAATGACGGCCAAGGAACAGTGGGTTAACTGCCTGTTCAGGGGCAGAACGACATATTTGTACCTTGTCAGCTCAGGGGTTTGAACTTGCAACCTTGCAACCTTCCGGTTACTAGTCCAACGCTCTAACCACTAGGCTACCCTGCCGCCCCCTCTAAACCAAAGGACTGCAGTCTTTACTGTCTAACTCTCTGTAATCTAAACCAAGGTCTATCAAAAGGACTGCAGTCTTTACTCTCTAACTAGCTGTAATCTAAACCAAGGTCTATCAAAAGGACTGCAGTCTTTACTGTCTAATTCTCTGTAATCTAAACCAAGGCCTATCAAAAGGACTGCAGTCTTTACTGTCTAATTCTCTGTAATCTAAACCAAGGTCTATCAAAAGGACTGCAGTCTTTACTGTCTAACTCTCTGTAATCTAAACCAAGGTCTATCAAAAGGACTGCAGTCTTTACTCTCTAACTATCTGTAATCTAAACCAAGGTCTATCAAAAGGACTGCAGTCTTTACTGTCTAACTCTCTGTAATCTAAACCAAGGTCTATCAAAAGGACTGCAGTCTTTACTGTCTAACTCTCTGTAATCTAAACCAAGGTCTATCAAAAGGACTGCAGTCTTTACTGTCTAATTCTCTGTAATCTAAACCAAGGTCTATCAAAGGACTGCAGTCTTTGTTCTAACTCTCTGTAATCTAAACCAAGGTCTATCAAAGAGGACTGCAGGTTTGATCAGACTATTCCAGTCAGGAGAAAATCCACTCACAGAGAAGCACCAATGTTTGAATATGTGAAGCTCTAAATTTCAATAGAGGAAGCCGGGATTAAAGAGGAAGCCGGGATTAAAGAGGAAGCTCTGAGCTTCAATAGAGCAAACCGGGATTAAAGAGGAAGCTATGAGCTTCAATAGAGGAAGACGGGATTAAAGAGGAAGCTATGAGCTTCAATAGAGGAGGCCGGGATTAAAGAGGAAGCTATGAGCTTCAATAGAGGAGGCCGGGATTAAAGAGGAAGCTATGAGCTTCAATAGAGGAGGCCAGGATTACAGAGGAAGATGCTTAGACAGACAGACAGACAGACAGACAGACAGACAGACAGACAGACAGACAGACAGACAGACAGACAGACAGACAGACAGACAGACAGACAGACAGACAGACAGACAGACAGACAGACAGACAGACAGACAGACAGACAGACAGACAGACAGACAGACAGACAGACAGACAGACAGACAGACAGACAGACAGACAGACAGACAGACAGACAGACAGACAGACAGACAGACAGACAGACAGACAGACAGACAGACAGACAGACAGACAGACAGACAGACAGACAGACAGACAGACAGACAGACAGACAGACAGACAGACAGACAGACAGACAGACAGACAGACAGACAGACAGACAGACAGACAGACAGACAGACAGACAGACAGACAGACAGACAGACAGACAGACAGACAGACAGACAGACAGACAGACAGACAGACAGACAGACAGACAGACAGACAGACAGACAGACAGACAGACAGACAGACAGACAGACAGACAGACAGACAGACAGACAGACAGCTTCTAGCAGACGGATTTACAGTAGCCGCTGAAGAATGAAAATGTGGGCTGAAGTGACCCAGCCTTCCTCCAATGATTTCCCATCATATCCTCCTCAGAGAAACTACAGCAGATTGAACATTTATCATGTATAACCCACCACTGTAATACACGAGGACTGCTTCCCAAGAGAAGGGTTAGGCTGGCTGTGCAGCAGTTCTGGAAGGCCAAACTGGCTACTGTAGCTCCACTGCAGGGCCCAGAGAGACAAAAACACCATCTGTTTCCCTCTGTTTCCTCTGTTTCCCAAGCAGTGAAGCATAATATGGAGTCAGACAACATTGTTCAGCATCACATCATTGTTCAGCATCACGTTGGGCCTCTTTCACTACAATGACAAAAGATCAGGGTACTGAATTGCAAAGATAATCTGTAATGTTTTTTTTTCCCAATTTGACTGGGTTTGATAATTATCTGCTGAGTAAACATGTAACTGTGTTAAACATGGCGGAATGTGTCCCACATGGAATTCCAAAATGCCTGGTCTCAGGGATGGAAATCCCTTGGGTCTCCTCAGAGTTAGGTACAGCAGCTTTTAGTTTGTCTGTACCCCATCTATGGAACAATCTAAAGAGTTCCCTCCAACAGGATGTACTGCTGCCTCTCACGCAGTTCAACATGTTGATTGGGAACCTCTTTGATGAGGAATGGGATGAGGCGGTGCAGGGAAGGAAACAGAAAGGGAGACCTTCCCTGAGATGAGGAGGAGAGGAAACAGGCAGGCAGACCTTCCCTGAGATGAGGAGGAGAGGAGAGGAAAAAGGGAGGCAGACCTTCCCTGAGATGAGGAGGAGAGGAGAGGAAACAGGCAGGCAGACCTTCCCTAAGATGACGATGGCAGGAGAGGAAACAGGGATGGCAGACCTTCCGTGAGATGAGGAGGGGGAGAAGAGGAAACAGGGAGGCAGACCTTCCCTGAGATGAGGAGGGGAGGAGAGGAAACAGGGAGGCAGACCTTCCCTGAGATGAGGAGGGGGAGGAGAGGAAACAGGGAGGCAGACCTTCCCTGAGATGAGGACGAGAGGAAACAGGGAGGCAGACCTTCCCTGAGATGAGGACGAGAGGAAACAGGCAGGCAGACCTTCCCTGAGATGAGGAGAAGAGGAGAGGAAACAGGGAGGCAGACCTTCCCTGAGATGAGGAGGAGAGGAAACAGGGTGGCAGACCTTCCCTGAGATGAGGAGGAGAGGGAACAGGGTGGCAGACCTTCCCTGAGATGAGGAGGGGGAGGAGAGGAAACAGGCAGGCAGACCTTCCCTGAGATGAGGAGGGGGAGGAGAGGAAACAGGGAGGCAGACCTTCCCTGAGATGAGGAGGGGGAGGAGAGGAAACAGGGAGGCAGACC